>NC_074666.1:12297191-12307191 GCF_029448725.1 Salvelinus fontinalis | reverse complement strand
ATAACCCCAGCCCACCAGTCATATAACCCCAGCCCAGCAGTCATATACCCCCAGCCCAGCAGTCATATAACCCCAGCCCACCAGTCATATAACCCCAGCCCACCAGTCATATAACCCCAGCCCACCAGTCAAATACCCCCAGCCCACCAGTCAAATACCCCCAGCCCACCAGTCATATACCCCCAGCCCACCAGTCATATAACCCCAGCCCACCAGTCATATAACCCCAGGAGAGAGGGAGGGATGGGAGAGACGGAGGGAGGGAGGGATGGGAGAGGGGGAAGTGGAAACTGGGTCTTGGTGAATGAAGGTCCCTTTCTGAGACACTGAGTGTGGGTAAAGCAGATGGCACCCTATTCCCTACATAGTGCACTATTTTTGACCATAGGGAATCCCATAGCGCTCTGGTGAAAAGTAGTGCACTACATAGGGAATAGGGTACAAATTTGGCGCAGCAGGTTTACTGTAGTAATCCCCTGGGCAGACATCCATCTGACAGACAGGCAGCAGGAGGAGACAGCAGTAGTCTAGACATTGTGGTCAGAGTGGAGCAGAGCACGTTCAGAACACACACTGTCTCTTCATGACAAGGAGCCACCAGGGTCGGATTAAAAAAAGGGTTTGGTTTTGTATTGACTTCAATGGAGAGATGGTTGTTTTATATTGACTTCAATGGAGAGATGGTTGTTTTGTATTGACTTCAATGGAGAGATGGTTGTTTTGTATTGACTTCAATGAAAATATGGTTGTTTATATTGACTTCAATGGAGAGATGGTTGTTTTGTATTGACCTTAATGGAGATATGGTTGTTTTGTATTGACTTCAATGGAGAGATGGTTGTTTTGTATTGACTTCAATGGAGATATAGTTGTATATATTGACTTCAATGGAGAGATGGTTGTTTATATTGACTTCAATGGAGATAATCCGTTGCATCTAACTTTCAATTTATTTACCTTTATTTAACTAGGCAAGTCAGATAAGAACAAATTCTTATTTACAATGACGGCCTACCCCGGCCAAACCCTAACCTGAACGACGCTGGGCCGATTGCGCGCCGTCCTATGGGACTGCCAATCACATCCGGTTGTGATACAGCCTGGAACTCTGGAAAATCAACTGTCAATCTCAAATACATTTATATTTATTTTCAGATTGCTTTTCCTTGTAGGCAGTGTAGGCTGCTACAGTTTGTTTTATTGAACCAATCCCTGAGTTCACTGTAATGTTTCACTCCGTCTTGTAGTTCAAAATCAAATCAAATGTTATTAGTCACATGTGCTGAGTACAACAGGTGTAAACGTTACAGTGAAGGGGGGTGCCGGTACAGAGTCAATGTGGAGGCTATATATAGGGGGTACCTGGTACAGAGTCAATGTGGAGGATATATACAGGGGGGTAACGGTACAGAGTCAATGTGGAGGCTATATACAGGGGGGTAACGGTACAGAGTCAATGTGGAGGATATATACAGGGGGTACCTGGTACAGAGTTAATGTGGAGGCTATATACAGGGGGGTAACGGTACAGAGTTAATGTGGAGGCTATATACAGGGGGTACCTGGTACAGAGTTAATGTGGAGGCTATATACAGGGGGGTAACGGGACAGAGTTAATGTGGAGGCTATATACAGGGGGGTACCGGTACAGAGTCAATGTGGAGGCTATATACAGGGGGGGTAACGGTACAGAGTTAATGTGGAGGATATATACAGGGGGTACCGGTACAGAGTCAATGTGGAGGATATATACAGGGGGTACCTGGTACAGAGTTAATGTGGAGGCTATATACAGGGGGGTAACGGTACAGAGTTAATGTGGAGGATATATACAGGGGGTACCTGGTACAGAGTTAATGTGGAGGCTATATACAGGGGGGTAACGGTACAGAGTTAATGTGGAGGCTATATACAGGGGGGTACCGGTACAGAGTCAATGTGGAGGCTATATACAGGGGGGTAACGGTACAGAGTTAATGTGGAGGATATATACAGGGGGGTACCGGTACAGAGTCAATGTGGAGGATATATACAGGGGGGTACCGGTACAGAAAGCAATTCATTATGATGTTTATCCCTTTGTAGTCAGTCAGTTCTCTCTTAGCTGGAGAAGGAACACGCACACATGTTAGAGACCAGCCCTGCTCGGTGATGTTGGTTTTCAGCCTGCCTCTCCCAGCCCTGCTCGGTGATGTTGGTTTTCAGCCTGCCTCTGCCAGCCCTGCTCGGTGATGTTGGTTTTCAGCCTGCCTCTGCCAGCCCTGCTCGGTGATGTTGGTTTTCAGCCTGCCTCTGCCAGCCCTGCTCGGTGATGTTGGTTTTCAGCCTGCCTCTGCCAGCCCTGCTCGGTGATGTTGGTTTTCAGCCTGCCTCTGCCAGCCCTGCTCGGTGATGTTGGTTTTCAGCCTGCCTCTGCCAGCCCTGCACAGTGATGTTGGTTTTCAGCCTGCCTCTGCCAGCCCTGCACGGTAATGTTGGTTTTCAGCCTGCCTCTGCCAGCCCTGCTCGGTGATGTTGGTTTTCAGCCTGCCTCTGCCAGCCCTGCTCGGTGATGTTGGTTTTCAGCCTGCCTCTGCCAGCCCTGCTCGGTGATGTTGGTTTTCAGCCTGCCTCTGCCAGCCCTGCTCGGTGATGTTGGTTTTCAGCCTGCCTCTGCCAGCCCTGCTCGGTGATGTTGGTTTTCAGCCTGCCTCTGCCAGCCCTGCTCAAGTACCTTAGTACCTTAGTACCTCAGTACCTCAGTACCTCAAGTACCTCAGTACCTTAGCACCTCAGTACCTCAAGTACCTCAGTACCTTAGTCCCTCAAGTACCTCAGTACCTCAGTACCTCAGTACCTTAGTACCTTAGTACCTTAGTACCTCAGTACCTCAGTACCTTAGTACCTCAAGTACCTTAGTACCTCAGTACCTTAGTACCTCAGTACCTTAGCACCTCAGTACCTTAGCACCTCAGTACCTTAGTACCTCAGTACCTTAGTACCTCAAGTACCTTAGTACCTCAGTACCTCAGTACCTTAGTACCTCAAGTACCTTAGTACCTTAGTACCTCAGTACCTACACCCACAGAAAAAAAACACCAGTAGAAAAATATAATTTCTCTTATTTATTTTGGCATTTCTTTGTTTGTATTTATATTAAGCAAAGTGCATCTTATTTTACTCATCAACACATTGCACAATACATAAATAATGATGCATATAAAACGTCTTCATATGTACAAGTAATAATATATTTATATATAACATAAAATACATTTTCGCTTTTAATTTCACTTTTAATTAAATCTTTGAGTCATTTGTCATATTAAACAAGTTTATTGGCTTTTGTTTGTCTCTTCTTTAAACATCTTTCTTTTTGAAGTTCCGTCTCCTGGAAAAAAAGGAAAGGTAAGGGACTAGTCTGTGTCCTTTGTTCTCTCCTGGTCCTCGAATGAGGAGAACGAGGGAGAGGAAGGTAATCCGTTTCTATTGGTTGTTGAATATGACCTCCAGCCAACATGGGCAGCTACTAATAAACTGTCTTGTGTAGCACTGGCCCCAGCCCTTCACAAAGCTGATCTGTACAGTAAACCCAGTCCTCGGCTGCTGTGTGAACTCGTGATCATTAGGCCTCTGCAGGCTGTCTGCCTTCTCAAAGTCAAAGGCCTTAATGGAGAAGCCGGGGAACACTTTATGCACCAGCAAGGTCCGCGAGTCGGGATTGTCCAGTGTGGCCGACTTGATAAAGATGGGGTAGCAGCTGCGGTTGTACACCCACACCCCGTCGTCCTCCCGACTCAGCTGGATGCCGTAGCCGATCTTGGTCCGCACCATCTGAGCCAGCGGGCTCTTGTTGTCGGAGCTGAGCTGGCCCAGGCAGAAGCCGTTCCCCTGAGGTAGGTCGTAGAAGATGTCCAGGGAAGGCTCCTGGACCGAGTAGAGGCGCCCCACGCGGGTCTTCTCCTCCCAGTACGCAACCACGCACCAGTGGGATCTGTCGCCCGACTCCTGGAGAGCTTGGGAATCTATAGTGAGAGACGGAGAGAGAGGAGGGTTACAACACTGGACTGAACATACAGCAGATTAAACATAACATGTATTTTATTCATTTCAAATGAGTGACTCAGAAGGAAAGATTAAATGAGAAGAGAGGATAGGACAGATGAGGATAGAGGGATGAAAGGAGAGAGAGAGAGGGGGGAATAGAGGATAAAGGAAGCAGACTGGCCAACATTGAGTCCATTAGTGAGTCAACAGGAAAACAAGTATTTTTGACCAGCCTGATGATGCAGTGGCTGAGAGATTTAAGAGGAATTCTTATCAACAACTACTCAATTAAAGTCTTAAAAAAGTCTCGAAACGAGGAGATAAAAGAAACAAACTGTTTTACTACCGCCAACTCTTAACTAAATACTGTATGTAGACATTTCACAATATGTTTTAATATTTGGATGTTTAAGCCACAAAGCGCTATGACTCAAAAAAGTATAATCAATACCACAGTGCATCCTTAATTTCACAATCATCATCCAAAAACAACAGACATTTCTGGAATTCGCACAAGATAAGCAACACACACACACACACACACACACACACACACACACACACACACACACACACACACACACACACACACACACACACACACACACACACACACACACACACACACACACACACACACACACACACACACACACACACACACACACACACCCATCCAAACCCTGTTTATACAAGCCTTAATGGTTATCTTCTGTCTGGAGCCTTGTATTTTCCTTACAGGCCGACTAACAATGTTCTGACGTCAAGCAGACGGTAAATCTGTCCTAATCACTGTTTTATAGCCGTTCACCTCATTCTACCACAGGAAATTACAAGTAATAGGTTTAATATTCAAGAGAGGGCAACGAGAAGGAAATGTAGCTTCTCTTTGAAAGACCCTCTTAAATGACACCCTATTCCCTTTACAGTGCAGTACTAGTAGAGTGTCCTCTGGGAGGAAGGTTATAAGAGCTGCTCTCCTCTCCACTCTGCACATAGGAATGGGTTTGATTAAAGGAGACGAAAGACCCTCTTAAATGACACCCTATTCCCTTTACAGTGCAGTACTAGTAGAGTGTCCTCTGGGAGGAAGGTTATAAGAGCTGCTCTCCTCTCCACTCTGCACATAGGAATGGGTTTGATTAAAGGAGACGAAAGACCCTCTTAAATGACACCCTATTCCCTTTACAGTGCAGTACTAGTAGAGTGTCCTCTGGGAGGAAGGTTATAAGAGCTGCTCTCCTCTCCACTCTGCACATAGGAATGGGTTTGATTAAAGGAGACGAAAGACCCTCTTAAATGACACCCTATTCCCTTTACAGTGCAGTACTAGTAGAGTGTCCTCTGGGAGGAAGGTTATAAGAGCTGCTCTCCTCTCCACTCTGCACATAGGAATGGGTTTGATTAAAGGAGACGAAAGCAACGGCCCAATGAAACACACAAGGAAGGAGAAGCAGCAGTAAGTTATACTACAGCTACAAACGACTAGGACTGAAAAGTCTTCATTCCAAAGTAAAGTTACAGCAGCACAGCACACGAGGTAAACAAGTTCCTTTACTAGTAAACGCATCGGTATTCAGAGAGAAAGCTGTAGATGGATAACGGCAGCTATGTGATTGGTTGAAAATCTACGCCTACTGTAGTGTTGCAAAATTCCAGGTAACTTTCCTTAAATGACCAGGTTTTCCAGAAATGCAGAAGATTCCTGCATCACAAAGGAATAAGCGAGGAAATCCAGAATCCTCCAATCAGGAGTTCTGGAAAACCTGGGTTTTTTGTATCTTCTCTGCGAGGGTCAGACATTCGATGGTTAAAAGTTCACAAAACAAAAAAAAGGACAGAGCCCCCTTACAGTCAGTTTGGTTCCCTCTCTCCCACCCCCCCCATCCATCCCTCCTCTCTCCCACCCCCCCATCCATCCCTCCTCTCTCCCACCCCCCCATCCATCCCTCCTCTCTCCCACCCCCCCCCATCCATCCCTCCTCTCTCCCAACCCCCCATCCATCCCTCCTCTCTCCCACCCCCCCCATCCATCCCTCCTCTCTCCCAACCCCCCATCCATCCCTCCTCTCTCCCACCCCCCATCCATCCCTCCTCTCTCCCACCCCCCCATCCATCCCTCCTCTCTCCCACCCCCCCCCATCCATCCCTCCTCTCTCACCCCCCCATCCATCCCTCCTCTCTCCCACCCCCCCATCCATCCCTCCTCTCTCCCACCCCCCCATCCATCCCTCCTCTCTCCCACCCCCCATCCATCCCTCCTCTCTCCCACCCCCCCATCCATCCCTCCTCTCTCCCACCCCCCCATCCTCTCTCCCACCCCCATCCATCCCTCCTCTCTCCCACCCCCCATCCATCCCTCCTCTCTCCCACCCCCCATCCATCCCTCCTCTCTCCCACCCCCCCATCCATCCCTCCTCTCTCCCACCCCTCCATCCATCCCTCCTCTCTCCCACCCACCCATCCATCCCTCCTCTCTACCACCCCCCATCCATCCCTCCTCTCTCCCACCCACCCATCCATCCCTCCTCTCTCCCACCCCCCATCCATCCCTCCTCTCTCCCACCCCCCATCCATCCCTCCTCTCTCCCACCCCCCATCCATCCCCCCCCTCTCCCACATCCCCCATCCATCCCTCCTCTCCCCCCCCTCTCTCCCACATCCCCCATCCATCCATCCCGCCTCTCCCCCCCTCTCTCCCACATCCCCCATCAATCCCTCCTCTCTCCCACACCCCCCCCTCTCCCACATCCCCATCAACCCCCCCCTCTCCCACATCCCCCATCAATCCCCCCTCTCTCCCACAAACCTCATCAAACCCTCCTCCCCCCCAACCCGCCCCCCCTCTCTCCCACATCCCCTACATCCCCCATGAATCACTCCTCCCTCCAGTCCTTTCATCTTTCTGGGCCGGCAGTGTAGCCAGTAATTTGTGCAGCAGAAGACCCAGAGCTGAGTCAGAGCAGAGGGAACTATCCGGTTCTGTTAATAGAGCAGTATCTCAGTCTGCTCTGCTCTCGCCAGGCTGCTCTACAGCCTGTTATTAGCTCAGGGTCCAGTCTTCATCTCAAGTGGCTTCCTATTCACTATACAATGTAGCCCATAGTCCTCTGGTCTAAAGTAGTGCACCATTTAGGTAATAGGGTGCTATTTTGGACGCAGTTCCAGAATTCATTAGGAACTGGTGGAAAAAAGGAAAATAACAACACCAGGGAAGGGAAAAGATTTCTTCCACAAAATGACAGGCTGTTCATGGGCCGTTCTCTTTGAAGTCGGCCGATGTAAGGCCAAGGGGAATTATCGTAAATCCAACCAGCTAGCTCCCTGGCTATTGAGGACAAAGTTAGTATTTACGTTTGAGAAAGAAAGAAAAAAACATTCCTCAAACTGACTGAGGAAAGAGGCACAAAGGGAGAGCAGGCCGCTCCTCCCTCTGTGTGTGTGTGTGTGTGTGTGTGTGTGTGTGTGTGTGTGTGTGTGTGTGTGTGTGTGTGTGTGTGTGTGTGTGTGTGTGTGTGTGTGTGTGTCTGTGTGTGTGTGTGTGTGTGTGTGTGTGTTTCTGTGTGTGTGTGTGTGTGTGTGTGTGTGTGTGTGTGTGTGTGTGTGTGTGTGTGTGTGTGTCTGTCTGTGTGTGTGTCTGTGTGTGTGTGTGTGTCTGTGTGTGTGTGTGTGTGTGTGTGTGTGTGTGTGTGTGTGTGTGTCTGTGTGTGTGTGTGTGTGTGTGTGTGTGTGTGTGTGTGTGTGTGTGTGTGTGTGTGTGTGTGTGTGTGTGTGTGTGTGTGTGTCTGTGTGTGTGTGTGTGTGTGTGTGTGTGTGTGTGTGTGTGTTTCTGTGTGTGTGTGTGTGTGTGTGTGTGTGTGTGTGTTTCTGTGTGTGTGTGTGTTTCTGTGTGTGTTTGTGTTTCTGTGTGTGTGTGTGTGTGTGTGTGTGTGTGTGTGTGTGTGTGTGTGTGTGTGTGTGTGTGTGTGTGTGTGTGTGTGTGTGTGTGTGTCATTTCAAAGGTCTCAAAGCGAATATTCTCATTATCCTTGTATGCAAGCGATTCGAGGCAAAGCTCTCACCTGTGGGATGTGCTCTCTATTCCTCCCTCCCTCCCTCCCTCCCTCCCTCCCTCCCTCCCTCCCTCCCTCCCTCCCTCCAGTTCAATTCAAAGGGGCTTTATTGGCATGGGAAACATGTTTACATTGCTAAAGCAAGTGAAATAAACAAACAAAACTAAGATGAAAATCTAACAAAATCAACTAAAAACGATTAGAAATGAACTGTAAACATTGCACTCAAAAAGGTTTCAAAAATATAAAATCCTTTCAAGTGTTATATTATCAGCTAGGAGTGTTTTAGTAATGTGCAAATAGTTGTAGTATGACGAGTGGGGGAAGATAAATAAACAGATAGGTATTGGTGGTATTTATAATGTTGTTTGTTCTCCACTGGTTGCCCTTTCCTCATGGCAACGGCCCACACATCTTGCTGCTGTGATTGCACATTGGGGTATTTTGCCGAACAGATATGTGACTTTATCAATGTTGTATTTGTTTTTTAATTCTTTGTGATCTGTGGGAAATATCTCTAATGTCACTAACGTGGTCATACATTTTGCAGGAGGTTAGGAAGTGCAGCTCAGTTTCCACCTCATTTAGTGGACAGTGGGCACATATCATGTCTTCTGTTGAGAGCCAGGTCTGCCTATGGTGACCTCTCTCAATAGCAAGGCTATGCTCACTGAGTCTATACATAGTCAAGGATTTTCTTCATTTGGGGTCATTTGGGTAATTCTACCACTCTCTGTTTAGGGACAGTTAGCATTCCAATGTGCTGTTTTTGGTTTATTCTTTCCAGTATGTCAAATAATTATCTTTTAGTTTTCTCATGATTTGTTGGGTCTATAATTTTGCTATCCTGGGGCTCTGTGGGGTCTGTTTGTGTTTGTGAACAGAGCCCCAGGACCAGTTTGCTGAGGGGAATCTTCTCTAGGTTCATGTCTCTGTAGGTGGGGACTTTGTGGTGGAATATGTGAGGATTGCTTCCTTTTAGGTGGTTGAAGAATTGAACAGATCTTTTCTGGATGTTGATAACTAGTTGGTATAGTCCTAATTCTGCTCTGCATTCATTGTTAGGGGGTTTGCATTGAAGACAAAGTATAATTGAGCAGAATTCTGCGTGCAGAGTCTGAATTGGGTGTTTGTCCCATTTTGTGACGCCACACCTCACAACCGCAGAGGGTAATGTGTTCTATAACTGATCCTAATTGGGATGTCAAGATTTATGTTCCCTGTGATGGTATAGAAGACCCTTCTTGCCTTGTCTCTTTGACCGCTTGTGGAAGTTATCTGTGGTGCAGACGTTAAGGCTGAGCTGGGTATAACTCTTTGTGTGTTCTAAGGCAACAGTGTCTAGATACAATTTGTATTTGTTGTCCTGGCAACTGGACCTCTCTTACTGAGATTTACTGTCAGGGCACACAGTCTGTCAGAATCTGTGCATAAGATCTAGGTGCTGCTGTAGGCCCTCCTTGGTTGGGGACAGAAGCATCAGATCATCAGCAAACAGTAGACATTTGATTTCCGAGTCCAGTAGGGTGAGGCCGGGTGCTGCCTACTCACCCTCTCTCACTCCCTTTCTCTCCTCTGTATGTTTGTTATTCTTGAGGATAAAGGTAGAGAGGAGAGAGACAGACAGAGAAAGAGAAAGAAAGCGAGGGGCCTGGCAGGCTGGCGTCGGAGGTCATTACACGGCTGCTTGTCTGAGCCTGTCATCACAGCCTGAAACCACAGAGGTATTCATCACACAGCTTAGTGCCCAACTACACACACTACATCGAGGGTGTGAGAGAGAGAGAGAGACAGAGACAGAGAGACAAAGAGAGAGAGAGAGACAGAGACAGAGAGACAGAGAGACAGAGCCAGAGAGAGAGAGAGAGAGAGACAGAGAGACAGCGAGAGACAGAGACAGAGAGAGACAGAGCCAGAGAGAC
>NC_074666.1:12277191-12292191 GCF_029448725.1 Salvelinus fontinalis | reverse complement strand
TCTGGACTGTGGTTATAACCCCGCTGTCTCTCTCCCCTCTCTGGACTGTGGTTATAACCCAGCTGTCTCTCTCCCCTCCCTGGACTGTGGTTATAACCCCTCTGTCTCTCTCTCCTCTCTGGACTGTGGTTATAACCCCTCTGTCTCTCTCCCCTCTATGGACTGTGGTTATAACCCCTCTGTCTCTCTCTCCTCTCTGGACTGTGGTTATAACCCCTCTGTCTCTCTCTCCTCTCTGGACTGTGGTTATAACCCCTCTGTCTCTCTCCCCTCTATGGACTGTGGTTATAACCCCGCTGTCTCTCTCCCCTCCCTGGACTGTGGTTATAACCCCTCTGTCTCTCTCCCCTCTCTGGACTGTGGTTATAACCCCTCTGTCTCTCTCTCCTCTCTGGACTGTGGTTATAACCCCTCTGTCTCTCTCCCCTCTATGGACTGTGGTTATAACCCCTCTGTCTCTCTCCCCTCTCTGGACTGTGGTTATAACCCCTCTGTCTCTCTCCCCTCCCTGGACTGTGGTTATAACCCCTCTGTCTCTCTCCCCTCTCTGGACTGTGGTTATAACACCTCTGTCTCTCTCCCCTCTCTGGACTGTGGTTATAACCCCTCTGTCTCTCTCCCCTCGCTGGACTGTGGTTATAACCCCGCTGTCTCTCTCCCCTCTCTGGACTGTGGTTATAACCCCTCTGTCTCTCTCCCCTCTCTGGACTGTGGTTATAACCCCTCTGTCTCTCTCTCCTCTCTGGACTGTGGTTATAACCCAGCTGTCTCTCTCCCCTCTCTGGACTGTGGTTATAACCCCTCTGTCTCTCTCCCCTCTCTGGACTGTGGTTATAACCCCTCTGTCTCTCTCCCCTCTCTGGACTGTGGTTATAACCCCGCTGTCTCTCTCGCCTCTCTGGACTGTGGTTATAACCCCTCTGTCTCTCTCCCCTCTCTGGACTGTGGTTATAACCCCTCTGTCTCTCTCCCCTCTCTGGACTGTGGTTATAACCCCGCTGTCTCTCTCCCCTCTCTGGACTGTGGTTATAACCCCTCTGTCTCTCTCCCCTCCCTGGACTGTGGTTATAACCCCTATATGTAGACTATTTCTATTGTCTTTGTCTGTCAGATGTTGTGACACGGTGGCTGAAGTGTCTTCTATATGTCTGCACCCCCCCCCCCCCCCCCACCCACACACACTCACACCCACACCCACACCCACACCCACACCCACACCCACACCCACACCCACACCCACACCCACACACACACACACACACACACACACACACACAGAGGGAGGCAGACAGGGCCTGCCGTCAGAGTGACTGGACCAGAGACAGGCAGATGAATTACAGCCCTAAGCTCTGAAGCCCGGCCACCGCAGCCCTCCTCCTTCCAGCCCCCAGGGCAGACTCTGCTCTGCCTCACTCTGCTCTGCCTCTCTCTGCTCTGCTCCTCTCTGCTCTGCTCCTCTCTGCTCTGCCTCACTCTGCTCTGCCTCACTCTGCTCTGCCTCACTCTGCTCTGCCTCACTCTGCTCTGCCTCTCTCTGCTCTGCTCCTCTCTGCTCTGCTCCTCTCTGCTCTGCTCCTCTCTGCTCTGCTCCTCTCTGCTCTGCTCCTCTCTGCTCTGCTCCTCTCTGCTCTGCTCCTCTCTGCTCTGCTCCTCTCTGCTCTGCTCCTCTCTGCTCTGCTCCTCTCTGCTCTGCTCCTCTCCGCTCTGCTCCTCTCCGCTCTGCTCCTCTCCGCTCTGCTCCTCTCCGCTCTGCTCCTCTCCGCTCTGCTCTGCTCCTCTCTGCTCTGCTCCTCTCCGCTCTGCCTCTCTCTGCTCTGCCTCACTCTGCTCTGCCTCTCTCTGCTCTGCTCCTCTCTGCTCTGCTCCTCTCTGCTCTGCTCCTCTCTGCTCTGCCTCTCTCTGCTCTGCCTCTCTCTGCTCTGCCTCTCTCTGCTCTGCCTCTCTCTGCTCTGCCTCACTCTGCTCTGCCTCACTCTGCTCTGCCTCACTCTGCTCTGCCTCTCTCTGCTCTGCTCCTCTCTGCTCTGCCTCTCTCTGCTCTGCCTCTCTCTGCCTCTCTCTGCTCTGCTCCTCTCTGCTCTGCCTCACTCTGCCTCTCTCTGCTCTGCCTCTCTCTGCTCTGCCTCTCTCTGCCTCTCTCTGCTCTGCTCCTCTCTGCTCTGCCTCTCTCTGCTCTGCCTCTCTCTGCTCTGCCTCTCTCTGCTCTGCCTCTCTCTGCGCTGGGCCTGGGTGGGACATTCCAAGCCCAGCCAACACCAGAGCACTGTTTCCACTTACTCTCCCTCCCTCACCCTCCCTCCCTCCCTCTTTTTCTCTCTCCGTCTGTGTGCACGTTGTTTGTGTGGCCTGTTGTCATTTCAAACAGGGTCGGTCTGAGGGATACGGAGTGGAACAGAGAGAGATTTCAAACAGGGTCGGTCTGAGGGATACGGAGTGGAACAGAGAGGGATTTCAAACAGGGTCGGTCTGAGGGATACAGAGTGGAACAGAGAGGGATTTCAAACAGGGTCGGTCTGAGGGATACAGAGTGGAACAGAGAGAGATTTCAAACAGGGTCGGTCTGAGGGATACAGAGTGGAACAGAGAGAGATTTCAAACAGGGTCGGTCTGAGGGATACAGAGTGGAACAGAGAGGGATTTCAAACAGGGTCGGTCTGAGGGATACAGAGTGGAACAGAGAGAGATTTCAAACAGGGTCGGTCTGAGGGATACAGAGTGGAACAGAGAGGGATTTCAAACAGGGTCGGTCTGAGGGATACGGAGTGGAACAGAGAGAGATTTCAAACAGGGTCGGTCTGAGGGATACAGAGTGGAACAGAGAGGGATTTCAAACAGGGTCGGTCTGAGGGATACGGAGTGGAACAGAGAGAGATTTCAAACAGGGTCGGTCTGAGGGATACGGAGTGGAACAGAGAGGGATTTCAAACAGGGTCGGTCTGAGGGATACAGAGTGGAACAGAGAGGGATTTCAAACAGGGTCGGTCTGAGGGATACGGAGTGGAACAGAGAGGGATTTCAAACAGGGTCGGTCTGAGGGATACGGAGTGGAACAGAGAGAGATTTCAAACAGGGTCGGTCTGAGGGATACGGAGTGGAACAGAGAGAGATTTCAAACAGGGTCGGTCTGAGGGATACGGAGTGGAACAGAGAGAGATTTCAAACAGGGTCGGTCTGAGGGATACGGAGTGGAACAGAGAGGGATTTCAAACAGGGTCGGTCTGAGGGATACAGAGTGGAACAGAGAGAGATTTCAAACAGGGTCGGTCTGAGGGATACGGAGTGGAACAGAGAGGGATTTCAAACAGGGTCGGTCTGAGGGATACAGAGTGGAACAGAGAGGGATTTCAAACAGGGTCGGTCTGAGGGATACAGAGTGGAACAGAGAGGGATTTCAAACAGGGTCGGTCTGAGGGATACGGAGTGGAACAGAGAGAGATTTCAAACAGGGTCGGTCTGAGGGATACGGAGTGGAACAGAGAGAGATTTCAAACAGGGTCGGTCTGAGGGATACGGAGTGGAACAGAGAGAGATTTCAAACAGGGTCGGTCTGAGGGATACGGAGTGGAACAGAGAGGGATTTCAAACAGGGTCGGTCTGAGGGATACAGAGTGGAACAGAGAGAGATTTCAAACAGGGTCGGTCTGAGGGATACGGAGTGGAACAGAGAGGGATTTCAAACAGGGTCGGTCTGAGGGATACAGAGTGGAACAGAGAGAGATTTCAAACAGGGTCGGTCTGAGGGATACGGAGTGGAACAGAGAGGGATTTCAAACAGGGTCGGTCTGAGGGATACGGAGTGGAACAGAGAGAGAGAACAGCACGTTAGCCCCTCCTCCTCTACTCCTCCACTCCCTTCTAACAAAAATAAACTCTGTCCTCTGAAAGACACAAAGCCAGAGTCCCAAATGCACCTTATTCCCTATATAGTGCAGTGCACTATATAGGGTATATAGGGTACAGGATGTCATTTGGGGCATAGACAAATACTATGTTATGGTAGGCAAAAAGACTTCCACCACACGACTCCTCAACACGGGGGCTCCCCAGGGGCGCGTGCTCACTAACTTCCTGTACTATCTGTTCACCCACGACAGCGCGGCTACTCACGACTCCTCAACACGGGGGCTCCCCAGGGGCGCGTGCTCACTAACTTCCTGTACTCTCTGTTCACCCATGACAGCGCGGCTACTCACGACTCCTCAACACGGGGGCTCCCCAGGGGCGCGTGCTCACTAACTTCCTGTACTCTCTGTTCACCCACGACAGCGCGGCTACTCACGACTCCTCAACACGGGGGCTCCCCAGGGGCGCGTGCTCACTAACTTCCTGTACTATCTGTTCACCCACGACAGCGCGGCTACTCACGACTCCTCAACACGGGGGCTCCCCAGGGGCGCGTGCTCACTAACTTCCTGTACTATCTGTTCACCCACGACAGCGTGGCTACTCACGACTCCTCAACACGGGGGCTCCCCAGGGGCGCGTGCTCACTAACTTCCTGTACTCTCTGTTCACCCACGACAGCGCGGCTACTCACGACTCCTCAACTGAACCATCGAGTTTGCCGACGATACGACAGCGGTACGTCCGATTACCAACAACGACGAGTCGGCCTAGAGGGAGAAGGTCAGAGCCCTGGCGGAGTGGTACCAGGAAAATAACCTGCCCCTTAACAAAACCAATTTACAGCACCCGGTGTTAAAGGAAGGCCAAGAGGATCCTTAAGGATCTCAGCCACAGCCTGTTCACCCTGCTACCATCAAGGAGGAGACAGTACTGGTGCATCAAAGCTGGGACAGAGAGACTCTAAACAGCTTCTATCTCCAAGCCATCAGACTGCTGAACAGTCATCACTAGTCAGCTACCTGCCCAGTACACTGCCCTGCACCTTGACACGAATGCCCCATGAATATAGAGACATTGAACACTGGTCACTTTCTATGTTTAGAGGGCCTTCAGAAAGTATTCCTCCCTAGACTTATTCCACATGTTGCTGTTTTACAGCCTGAATTCAAACTGGATTAAATAGATGTGTTTTTCTCACCCATCTACACACAATACCCCACAATGACAAAGTGAAAACATGTTTTTAGTCAATATTTTGTAGAAGCATCTTTGGCAGTGATTACAGCTGTGAGTCGTCCGGGGTAAGTCTCTAAGAGCTTTCCACAACATGTGACACATTTGTCCATTATTCTTTTCAAAATTCTTCAAGCTCTGTCAAAAGGGTTGTTTATCACAGTCCTTAACGATTACAATCATACCCATAACATGATGCAGCCACCACTATGCTTGAAAATATGGAGAGTGGTATTCAATAATGTGTTGTATTGGACTTGCCCCAAACATAACACTTTGTATTCAGGACAAATAGTTATTGCTTTGCCACATGTTCTGCAGTATTACTTTAGTGCCTTGTTGCAAACAGGATGTATGTTTTGGAATATTTTTATTCTGTACAGGCTTCCTTCTTTTCACTCTGTCAATTAGGGTAATACTGTGGAGTAACTACAATGTTGTTGATCCAGCCTCAGTTTTCTCCTATCACAGCCATTAAACTACTCTGTAACCATTGTGAAATCCCTGAGCGGTTTCCTTCCTCTCTGGCAAATGTTAGGAAGGACGCCTGTATCTTTGTAGTGACTGGGTGTATTGATACACCATCCAAAGTGTAATTAATCACGTCACTATGCTCACAGGAATATACAATGCCTGTTTGATTACTTTTTACATTTTATTTGTGTATGTGTATTGTATTTTCTAGACATTCTGCTGTTTGGGGAAGTAATATAAGCATTTTCACTGCACCTGCTATAACACCTTTAAATCTTGGGCCTCCTGAGTGGCGCAGTGGTCTAAGACACTGCATCTCAGTGCAAGAGGCGTCACTGCAGTACCTGGATCGAATCCTAGCTGCATCACATCCGGCCGTGATTGGGAGTCCCATAGGGCGGCGCATAACTGGCCCGGGTTTGGCCAGGGTAGGCTGTCATTAGTAAATAAAAATTTGTTCTACACTGACTTGTCTAGTTAAAAAAATAAAAAATCTGTGTACACGTCCAATAAAGGTTGATTTGTGTCTGTCCCCTCGTCTACATGGAGATATACTAGGTTGGCTGCTGCCATCTGCTCCAAGACTCTTTGGCTTGTCTTGTTCCCTGTGCGTGTTCTTATAGCCTCAGGTAGATGACCCTGGACAATACACACCCAGGCTAGGCCACAGAGTTGTTTATGTCACGAGCTCACAAACCTACATTCTAAACAAAGCTGTGAAAACTAAAATGACATCACATAGTATTATCTTTATCTTATAATAAAAATACAAGATTACAAGCTAGTAGTAGAGTTATAATAACAGGTCCCCCCCCCCCCCCCCCCCCTATTGGGAAGCAGAGGGAGGGAGGGGGACTGGAGACAGCGAGAAGAGCAGTCTGGAAAAGTTAATGATTACTTGTGTCTGACTCCACACTCCGGATCGTTACTATTCCTGGATGTCCACACACACACACACACACACACACACACACCACACACACACACCACACACACACACACACACACACACACCACACACACACACACACACCACACACACACACACACACACACACACACACACACACACACACACACACACACACACACACACACACACACACACACACACACACACACACACACACACACCACACACACACACACACACACACATACACACACACACACAGAATATATATTTTTTTTTCGCTCACTGTTTAACCTTCAAATGTGAGTACACACCATGAACATTAAATACAGAGACGCCTGGGAATAAGTTCTTATTGATCCTGACTTTGTCCCAAATAGAACCCTTCTGTTAGAGAGTCAGAAAGGTTACTGTGGGAGTCTATCTTATTTAAGAGGGCTTTATTGGCATGGGAATCATATGTTTAAATTGCCAAAGCTAGTGAAATAGACAATAAACAAGGGAAATAAATGAACAGAAATGAACAGTAAACATATATATATTTTATATAGACATTTCAAAATGTTATATTATCGGCCAGGGGCTTACCTTTGTTTTTAGAAGTGTGGGGGGGGGGGGGGGGGCCACACTCCATACAGCCTAACCGACCACTCGGAGCCGTGTACATGGTCTGAAAGCACACTGAAAGTTGCGCTATGTACAGTCTCTCTCTATCTTTCTCGGAGAAGACAGAGAAAGTCACATAATGGTTGTCATCTTCATCAGACACAGGGGGAGGGAGGGAGAGAGGAAGGGAGGGATGAGAGGCAGGCAGCCAGTCTCAACACCCTACTCGGGCGATTCCAAGGGTCAGAGGTCATGACAATACATTCCTTTTGCTCTCTCTATTCTCTTGTATATCGCTGCCTGACCCCTTCTGTCTCCGTCAGTCTGTTGGACTAGAGATGTCTTTAATGAAAGGCTACATACGTTATGTACTTTCTTTATAAGAAAACCCATAAAACCAGTTACCTTTTAGTTCTTATAAGGACAAAGCTTGGGGATGAAATGTATATGTCTTAAACGACACCAGTGACCAACTATCCTGGCTATAGGATACATCCCCCTACAGTCTAGTAAACTAATGACATGAGAACTTCAATAACCCTCCCTTGTTAACAGAGGGCCATCTGTTGACCGTCAGTACAGTCACTGGAAGGAATGGCCTTACTAGCCGACTGACTGACATTATTACACAACTTAATAATAATCATTCAGAGACTTGGAAAAATACGGATCTCACACTCACAGGCCAGAAGACTGGCCAAACACACACACACACTCTGTGGAAGCTCTCACTTTGTGCCCCGGGTGGCCGTGGTGGGTGGAGCATGCAGAGCCTAGTACCTTCCTATAAATGTTATATTTTTCCTGGGGCATCAGCCTCTCTGTCTGACAGCACAATTTCAAGAGGCATTCTCTCCCAAGCAATTAGCCAAGGTAAACTCTAGCCAGTCTAAACACAACAGAGGAGGAGAGGACTGGCCTGGGAGAGAGAGAGAAGAGAGAAGAGAGAAGAGAGAAGAGAGAGAGAGAGAGAGAGAGGCTACTATCTTTGTAGTGACTGGGTGTATTAACACACCATCCAAAGTGTAATTAATAACTTCACCATGCTCAAAGGGATTTTCAATGTCTGCTTGTTATTACCCCCCCCATCTGCCAATATGTGCCCTTCTTTGTGAGGCATTGAAAAACCTCCCTGGTCTTTGTGGTTGAATCTGTGTTTGAAATTCACTGCTCGACTGAGGGACCTTACAGATAATTTGAATGTGTGTGAAACAGAGATTATGTAGTCATTCAAGAATCACGTCAAACACTATTATTGCACACAGAGTGAGTACATGCAATTTATTATGTGACTTGTTAAGCACATTTTTACCCCTGACCTTTTGAGGCTTGTCATAACAAAGGGGTTGGATACTTATTTCAGCTTTTCATTTTGAATTAATTTGTAAAAAATGTCCTAAAACATATTTCCAACATGATGGGGTATTGTGTGTAGGCCAGTGACAAAACATCTAAATGTAATCCATTTTAAATTCAGGCTGGAACACGACAAGATGTGGAAAAAGTCAAGGGGTGGGAAAACTTTCTGAAGGCCCTGTAAACATATATGTTTACTTATTTATGAATCAGAAAGAATGCATACAAAAATAACTAATACATCACAGACTACAGTTTATCAGAGAGGGAACTAGTGTCCTGCTTTTACTAATACATCACAGACTACAGTTTATCAGAGAGGGAACTAGTGTCCTGCTTTTACTAATATATCACAGACTACAGTTTATCAGAGAGGGAACGAGTGTCCTGCTTTTACTAATACACCACAGACTACAGTTTATCAGAGAGGGGACTAGTGTCCTGCTTTTACTAATACATCACAGACTACAGTTTATCAGAGAGGGAACTAGTGTCCTGCTTTTACTAATACATCACAGACTACAGTTTATCAGAGAGGGGACTAGTGTCCTGCTTTTACTAATACATCACAGACTACAGTTTATCAGAGAGGGAACGAGTGTCCTGCTTTTACTAATACACCACAGACTACAGTTTATCAGAGAGGGAACTAGTGTCCTGCTTTTACTAATACACCACAGACTACAGTTTATCAGAGAGGGAACTAGTGTCCTGCTTTTACTAATTAATACACCACAGACTACAGTTTATCAGAGAGGGAACTAGTGTCCTGCTTTTACTAATACACCACAGACTACAGTTTATCAGAGAGGGAACTAGTGTCCTGCTTTTACTAATACACCACAGACTACAGTTTATCAGAGAGGGAACTAGTGTCCTGCTTTTACTAATACAAAACCACAGACTACAGTTTATCAGAGAGGGAACTAGTGTCCTGCTTTTACTAATACACCACAGACTACAGTTTATCAGAGAGGGAACGAGTGTCCTGCTTTTACTAATACACCACAGACTACAGTTTATCAGAGAGGGAACGAGTGTCCTGCTTTTACTAATACACACAGACTACAGTTTATCAGAGAGGGAACTAGTGTCCTGCTTTTACTAATACACCACAGACTACAGTTTATCAGAGAGGGAACGAGTGTCCTGCTTTTACTAATACACACAGACTACAGTTTATCAGAGAGGGAACTAGTGTCCTGCTTTTACTAATACACCACAGACTACAGTTTATCAGAGAGGGAACTAGTGTCCTGCTTTTACTAATACACCACAGACTACAGTTTATCAGAGAGGGAACTAGTGTCCTGCTTTTACTAATACACCACAGACTACAGTTTATCAGAGAGGGAACTAGTGTCCTGCTTTTACTAATACATCACAGACTACAGTTTATCAGAGAGGGAACTAGTGTCCTGCTTTTACTAATACACCACAGACTACAGTTTATCAGAAAGGGAACTAGTGTCCTGCTTTTACTAATACACCACAGACTACAGTTTATCAGAGAGGGAACTAGTGTCCTGCTTTTACTAATACATCACAGACTACAGTTTATCAGAGAGGGAACTAGTGTCCTGCTTTTACTAACACACCACAGACTACAGTTTATCAGAGAGTGAACTAGTGTCCTGCTTTTACTAATACATCACAGACTACAGTTTATCAGAGAGGGAACTAGTGTCCTGCTTTTACTAATACACCACAGACTACAGTTTATCAGAAAGGGAACTAGTGTCCTGCTTTTACTAATACACCACAGACTACAGTTTATCAGAGAGGGAACTAGTGTCCTGCTTTTACTAATACACACAGACTACAGTTTATCAGAGAGGGAACTAGTGTCCTGCTTTTACTAATACACCACAGACTACAGTTTATCAGAGAGGGAACTAGTGTCCTGCTTTTACTAATACACCACAGACTACAGTTTATCAGAGAGGGAACTAGTGTCCTGCTTTTACTAACACACCACAGACTACAGTTTATCAGAGAGTGAACTAGTGTCCTGCTTTTACTAATACATCACAAACTACAGTTTATCAGAGAGGGAACTAGTGTCCTGCTTTTACTAATACACCACAGACTACAGTTTATCAGAAAGGGAACTAGTGTCCTGCTTTTACTAATACACCACAGACTACAGTTTATCAGAGAGGGAACTAGTGTCCTGCTTTTACTAATACATCACAGACTACAGTTTATCAGAGAGGGAACTAGTGTCCTGCTTTTACTAATACACCACAGACTACAGTTTATCAGAGAGGGAACTAGTGTCCTGCTTTTACTAATACACACAGACTACAGTTTATCAGAGAGGGAACTAGTGTCCTGCTTTTACTAATACACCACAGACTACAGTTTATCAGAGAGGGAACTAGTGTCCTGCTTTTACTAACACACCACAGACTACAGTTTATCAGAGAGTGAACTAGTGTCCTGCTTTTACTAATACATCACAGACTACAGTTTATCAGAGAGGGAACTAGTGTCCTGCTTTTACTAATACACCACAGACTACAGTTTATCAGAAAGGGAACTAGTGTCCTGCTTTTACTAATACACCACAGACTACAGTTTATCAGAGAGGGAACTAGTGTCCTGCTTTTACTAATACACCACAGACTATCCCAGAGGTCACTTATGTGATGATCACAGGAATTTCAGTTTACTTCCTGAATTGACTGAACTGAAATGAACCACAAGCCTGCTTGCTCTATCCAGTCCCATGCTGGGCCAGTGCTTTCAGTCAAACTAGGGTTCCTTAGAACTATATGCAGGGCGTGCAGCCTCCTCCATGTCAGAGCCTTGCCCTCTGACCAGACCCCTCTCTCTGCAGGGGTGGGGGGGAAGGGGGGGGGGGGGGGGGATTAATCCACTGCCCGGTCCTTTCCTAGTTCCTATACCCCCATCCCCAGCTCCAGCCACAAGATCCTGGCCAGAGTAAACAAACACTACAGGGAAGAGGAGAAGAAGGTGCTGGGGCAGGAAGGGAGGCATGCAGGCACATAGAAATATAATGAATAGAACAGGCATTCCCATTCAAGCCAGTGATGGTATAGTGGGTGGACTGGCAGCCATTACGAGTTTACCTATAGGAGCAATGCAGGAAGTAAACGTAGGAAGAGTAACCCATCAATCTGTGCTGTGATTTGTTTAAATCAACTGACATTACAATAAATACATTCCACTGCATGAGCCACATCAGTTAACATCATCTGAATGAACATTCTACATTACCATGGAAATGATTGCATCACAATCCCAGGCAGCCATCGATGGCCTTTCAATGGAGAGAGACCGTGGGGGGATAGAAGGTGCACAATCAACCAGTCTGATCTAACAACGTGGATATTAGTAAAGATCCGTCATGATTGATGTATTGTAACAGACCCACAATGTGGTTACTGAAGTCTGATTTGGATATATTTTTCTGTTTTCTCTGCATAACATTTAGAAGTTGTCTCTTTTTAGGCTTAGAAGAAGTGACCGCTAAATGCTAACTCCCATTCGTATAAGCTGGTAGCATAGCTAGCATACAGAAATCGGTGGCGGTAGTTGAAGTCGTTTTTAACTATAATATAATCCAGTTGATTGGTGACGATGACATTAACAAGTATAGGGTCTGCCATCCATACAAGCATTACGCTCACATTCTTACCACAACACAGAGTAAAATACACACAAATAATAGCCTAAATGGAGCCTAATTCTGCTGTCCCCCACGGCAACTTTCCATGTTCCATTGACCTCTTTACCGTATCTATTGCGAGTGTGCCGATGCTGTAGCCGCAGCAACACAGACAGAACGATGCTGTAGCCGCAGCAACACAGACATAACGATGCTGTAGCAACACAGACAGAACGATGCTGTAGCCGCAGCAACACAGACAGAACGATGCTGTAGCCGCAGCAACACAGACAGAACGATGCTGTAGCCGCAGCAACACAGACAGAACGATGCTGTAGTCGCAGCAACACAGACAGAACGATGCTGTAGCCGCAGCAACACAGACAGAACGATGCTGTAGCCGCAGCAACACAGACAGGACGATGCTGTAGCCGCAGCAACACAGACAGAACGATGCTGTAGCCGCAGCAACACAGACAGAACGATGCTGTAGCCGCAGCAACACAGACAGAACGATGCTGTAGCCGCAGCAACACAGACAGGACGATGCTGTAGCCGCAGCAACACAGACAGAACGATGCTGTAGCCGCAGCAACACAGACAGGACGATGCTGTAGCCGCAGCAACACAGACAGGACGATGCTGTAGCCGCAGCAACACAGACAGGACGATGCTGTAGCCGCAGCAACACAGACAGGACGATGCTGTTGCCGCAGCAACACAGACAGGACGATGCTGTAGCCGCAGCAACACAGACAGGACGATGCTGTTGCCGCAGCAACACAGACAGAACGATGCTGTAGCCGCAGCAACACAGACAGGACGATGCTGTAGCCGCAGCAACACAGACAGGACGATGCTGTTGCCGCAGCAACACAGACAGGACGATGCTGTAGCCGCAGCAACACAGACAGGACGATGCTGTTGCCGCAGCAACACAGACAGGACGATGCTGTAGCCGCAGCAACACAGACAGGACGATGCTGTAGCCGCAGCAACACAGACAGGACGATGCTGTAGCCGCAGCAACACAGACAGAACGATGCTGTAGTCGCAGCAACACAGACAGGACGATGCTGTAGCCGCAGCAACACAGACAGAACGATGCTGTAGCCGCAGCAACACAGACAGGACGATGCTGTAGCCGCAGCAACACAGACAGAACGATGCTGTAGTCGCAGCAACACAGACAGGACGATGCTGTAGCCGCAGCAACACAGACAGAACGATGCTGTAGCCGCAGCAACACAGACAGGACGATGCTGTAGCCGCAGCAACACAGACAGGACGATGCTGTAGCCGCAGCAACACAGACAGGACGATGCTGTAGCCGCAGCAACACAGACAGGACGATGCTGTTGCCGCAGCAACACAGACAGGACGATGCTGTTGCCGCAGCAACACAGACAGAACGATGCTGTAGTCGCAGCAACACAGACAGAACGATGCTGTAGCCGCAGCAACACAGACAGAACGATGCTGTAGCCGCAGCAACACAGACAGAACGATGCTGTAGTCGCAGCAACACAGACAGAACGATGCTGTAGTCGCAGCAACACAGACAGAACGATGCTGTAGTCGCAGCAACACAGACAGAACGATGCTGTAGTCGCAGCAACACAGACAGAACGATGCTGTAGTCGCAGCAACACAGACAGAACGATGCTGTAGCCGCAGCAACACAGACAGGACGATGCTGTAGCCGCAGCAACACAGACAGGACGATGCTGTAGCCGCAGCAACACAGACAGGACGATGCTGTAGCCGCAGCAACACAGACAGGACGATGCTGTAGCCGCAGCAACACAGACAGGACGATGCTGTAGTCGCAGCAACACAGACAGGACGATGCTGTAGTCGCAGCAACACAGACAGGACGATGCTGTAGCCGCAGCAACACAGACAGGACGATGCTGTAGCCGCAGCAACACAGACAGGACGATGCTGTAGCACTGTTCAAATGCAGGATGTCAGGGATCTCCGTGGGAACCAACCCGGCAACCGGCGCAAGGCTACTCTGCTGCGGCAACGACCATAGTGCCGTCTGCCTGTAGGCAACCAGTCAGGCCAGTTGGGAGCTAAAAAACGATTTGTTGTTGTTTTAAAAGCAGAACTGATTATTCCATATTATCTGTGGTACATTTTTGTGGTTTAGGGTTAGGCTTAGTGCAGCCCTGTGAGTTCCCTTGAGACACATCCTAGAGACATGGGCATAGGGCTGAGGAAGAGACCGTCATATATGACTGAGATGACAGAAACATCACATTACAGGGAGTTACGTGGAGTTTCAGGCAGGTAAGGGTGCTGGTCTCCCTACCCGGACCTCTAGCTGCAACCAACCAACTTCACCAACTGATTCCACATGAATGGTTAGGCTGGCTATGATTGGAAATAGCAGTAAGAAGAGAGAGCACGTTGTACCTCTCTCTCTCTCTCCACCTCTCTCTCTCCACCTCTCCACCGTCTCTCTCTCTCCACCTCTCTCTCGGTCTCTCTCTCTCCACCTCTCTCTCTCTCTCTCTCTCTCTGTCTCTCTCTCCACCTCTCTCTCTCTCCCTCTCTACCTCTCTGTGGCAGTGGTGAAAAAACACACCATGGAAAAGGAATGTTCCCCTCTCTTTTGATCATCTTCATACAATGAACCAGCTTCATAACCCTGGCAGGCAGGCAGGGCCCAGCCCAACTCTCTCTCTCTCTCTCTCTCAAATCAACGATCTCTAAACTGTGATGAACTGGGTGTTCAGTTCAGTCTAACTGTCTCGCTCTTTCTACTGACTAACTTTCTTCAATGTTTGCTTTCTGTTCTGAGGAGGCCATTGTCGTCTCCCTCCCTGTTCATGGCCTTTTCCTCAAACACGGGGTCATTTCTGTCTTTCCTCCTCTGACAGGACTGTAGACTGTCTTTCCTCCTCTGACAGGACTGTAGACTGTCTTTCCT
>NC_074666.1:12269691-12272191 GCF_029448725.1 Salvelinus fontinalis | reverse complement strand
TTGACCATTTTAAATTCTCATTTTTAAATTGTAAATATCCAAAATAAGCTTTGGCAATATGTACATTGTTACGTCATGCCAATAAAGCAAATTTAATTGAGAGAGAGAGAGAGAGAGAGAGAGAGAGAGAGAGAAAGACAGGGAGCGAGAGAGAGAGAGAGAGAGAGACAGAGAGAGAGACAGAGAGAGAGGCAGAGAGAGAGAGGCAGAGAGAGAGAAACAGAGAGAGAGAGAGAGGGAGAGAGAGAGAGAGAGAGAGAGAGAGAGAGAGAGAGAGAGAGAGAGAGAGAGAGAGAAAGAAAGACAAGGATAGAGAGAGCGAGAAAGAGAGAGAGAGAGAGAGAAAGAGAGAGAGAAAGACAGGGAGAGAGAGAGAGAGAGAAAGACAGAGAGAAACAGAGAGAGAGAGAGAGAGAGAGACAGACAGACAGAGAGACAGAGAGAGAGGGAGAGAGAGAGAGATTAATTTGTTAATTTGTATTGTTTGTTTCACTTTTGTGTATTGCTACCTCACTTGCTTTGGCAATGTTAACACATGTTTCCCATGCCAATAAAGCCCCTTGAATTGAATTGAATTGAGAGAAACAGAGAGAGAGAGAGAGAGAGAGAGAGAGAGAGAGAGAGAGAGAGAGAGAGAGAGAGAGAGAGAGAGAGAGAGAGAGAGAGAGAGAGAGAGAGAGAAATAGTTTTGGGGTTGTTCTGATCTAGATCCTCCTTGTATTGATTATTTCATGTACTGCATGTGTTTACAGCAGCTGAACCCTCCTCCCTATCTTCTCTAAATATGTCTGGGGAGCGACAGAAAAAGGGCAGAGTGAGTGAATTAAAAGGTCAACACGGAGCGTCCTGGGGAGTTTCTTTTGTGAGAGACCCGGAGGGTGTAGCGTTTTCTTCCCAGAGAAATCAAGTCCTTGGCTCTAGGCACCCGGGCCCTTCCTTCCCTTCCTTCCCTCCCTCTCTCCCCTCACTAAGCACAGTTCACCAGGGCTGGCCGTCTTGTATTGGTACAGCCAGGAAGGAAAACAGGGGAGGGGGTGCATGCCAGAGGGAGGAGAAGAAAAGGAGGGAGGGATAAAGAGGGGGGTAGCTAGTTAGACTTCAGTCACAGTTCACACTGGGGTTCTAAAACGTGTTTAGTTAACGCTGCAGGACTTCAAACACTGAAGAGTCAGGCAGGAGGCTGAAGTCAGAGGATGGAGTCAGGCTGGAGGCAGAGGCTGGAGGCAGAGGCTGGAGTCAGGCTGGAGGCAGAGGCTGGAGGCAGAGGCTGGAGTCAGGCTGGAGGCAGAGGCTGGAGTCAGGCTGGAGGAAGAGGCTGGAGTCAGGCAGGAGGCAGAGGCTAGAGTCAGGCAGGAGGCAGAGGCTAGAGTCAGGCAGGAGGCTGAGGCTGGAGTAAGGCAGGAGGCCGAGGCTAGAGTCAGGCAGGAGGCAGAGGCCAGAGTCAGGCAGGAGGCAGAGGATAGAGTCAGGCAGGAGGCCGAGGATGGAGTCAGGCAGGAGGCCGAGGCTAGAGTCAGGCAGGAGGCTGAGGCTGGAGTAAGGCAGGAGGCTGAGGCTGGAGTCAGGCAGGAGGCCGAGGCTAGAGTCAGGCAGGAGGCTGAGGCTGGAGTCAGGCAGGAGGCCGAGGCTAGAGTCAGGCAGGAGGCTGAGGATGGAGTCAGGCAGGAGGCAGAGGATGGAGTCAGGCAGGAGGCTGAGGATGGAGTCAGGCAGGAGGCAGAGGATGGAGTCAGGCAGGAGGCCGAGGCTAGAGTCAGGCAGGAGGCTGAGGATGGAGTCAGGCAGGAGGCCGAGGCTAGAGTAAGGCAGGAGGCCGAGGCTAGAGTCAGGCAGGAGGCTGAGGATGGAGTCAGGCAGGAGGCTGAGGCTGGAGTCAGGCAGGAGGCCGAGGCTAGAGTAAGGCAGGAGGCCGAGGCTAGAGTAAGGCAGGAGGCCGAGGCTAGAGTAAGGCAGGAGGCCGAGGCTAGAGTAAGGCATGAGGCCGAGGCTAGAGTCAGGCAGGAGGCTGAGGATAGAGTCAGGCAGGAGGCAGAGGATGGAGTCAGGCAGGCGGGCTGCGTTGGGTTAATGCCTGATGCCTGCAGACTTTAGGTTGCGCAATGCTGGCTCCTGAACGGCGGATTTTCATCCCACATACAAAAGAACCATGGAACAAACAGAATGAGAGGAAGATACCCAGCAGCCACTTCACTACTTCAGAAACAAATGATCTCTCCATCCTGCCTCACACACACTGTGAGCACAGGCTAAAACCTCTACACAAAAGAGAGATATGCACTATGCACTCCAAAATGAAAAACCCTCTGTTTATACCCCCAGCCAGCCAAGCCGGCTTGTCCAGCCTATCTCACAGTCTCAGTCCCCAATCTAAAAAGCCTCTATCTGGAGACCCCCCCCCCCCCCCCCCCATCAGCACCCCAACATAAAAAAACCTGGAGAAGAGCCCCCTAAGCAAGCTGGTCCTGGGGCCCTATTCACAAACACAAACAGACCCCACAGA
>NC_074666.1:12067372-12268079 GCF_029448725.1 Salvelinus fontinalis | reverse complement strand
GACAACCATCTAACAGACAACCATCTAACAGACAGCCTTTACCAACCATCTAACAGACAACCTTTACCAAACATCTAACAGACAACCTTTACCAACCATCTAACAGACAACCATCTAACAGACAACCTTTACCAAACATCTAACAGACAACCATCTAACAGACAACCTTTACCAAACATCTAACAGACAACCTTTACCAACCATCTAACAGACAACCTTTACCAACCATCTAACAGACAACCTTTACCAACCATCTAACAGACAACCATCTAACAGACAACCATCTAACAGACAGCCTTTACCAACCATCTAACAGACAACCTTTACCAAACATCTAACAGACAACCTTTACCAACCATCTAACAGACAACCATCTAACAGACAACCATCTAACAGACAGCCTTTACCAACCATCTAACAGACAACCTTTACCAACCATCTAACAGACAACCTTTACCAACCATCTAACAGACAACCTTTACCAACCATCTAACAGACAACCATCTAACAGACAACCATCTAACAGACAACCATCTAACAGACAGCCTTTACCAACCATCTAACAGA
The DNA here is from genome assembly GCF_029448725.1 of Salvelinus fontinalis. NCBI lineage: Eukaryota > Metazoa > Chordata > Actinopteri > Salmoniformes > Salmonidae > Salvelinus > Salvelinus fontinalis. The sequence continues at coordinate 12,267,512 of NC_074666.1, read as the reverse complement.
CAACCTTTACCAAACATCTAACAGACAACCTTTACCAACCATCTAACAGACAACCTTTACCAACCATCTAACAGACAACCTTTACCAACCATCTAACAGACAACCATCTAACAGACAACCATCTAACAGACAACCATCTAACAGACAACCATCTAACAGACAACCATCTAACAGACAACCATCTAACAGACAACCATCTAACAGACAACCATCTAACAGACAACCATCTAACAGACAACCATCTAACAGACAACCATCTAACAGACAACCATCTAACAGACAACCATCTAACAGACAACCATCTAACAGACAGCCATCTAACAGACAGCCATCTAACAGACAACCATCTAACAGACAGCCATCTAACAGACAGCCATCTAACAGACAACCATCTAACAGACAACCATCTAACAGACAACCATCTAACAGACAACCATCTAACAGACAACCATCTAACAGACAGCCTTTACAGCATGTTTGTGTTCATGTCCCCATGGAGGGTACAGTAATGATAAGGCTTCATCCAGCTTCAGACGGCTTGGTCCATTGTCATCCACTGATGACATGATTACCGCCTCACAGAGAAACACACGGAAATGTCTCAGCTCAGATCTGCATCCAAAGCAAAACCATGAAAAGCGTAAACACATACACACACAAACTATCCGGAGCTCCCTAAAGCAAACAACCTTTTCTGTTTGGATTACATCAAACAAAACAGAGAGGAAACAGAAGGAGAGGAGAAGGAATTCATGTGGACCTCTAGGAACACGCCTTCCTTCCTGTATTACAGCTAAGAGAGGAAGAAGAGGCCAGAGATCTTGACCGAGGGAGGGTGGGGGCCCCTCCAGCTAGTCAGAGCATCGTGACAGAGGGAGGGTGGGGGCCCCTCCAGCTAGTCAGAGCATCATGACAGAGGGAGGGTGGGGGCCCCTCCAGCTAGCCAGAGCATCATGACAGAGGGAGGGTGGGGGCCCCTCCAGCTAGCCAGAGCATCATGACAGAGGGAGGGTGGGGGCCCCTCCAGCTAGCCAGAGCATCATGACAGAGGGAGGGCGGGGGCCCCTCCAGCTAGCCAGAGCATCATGACAGAGGGAGGGCGGGGGCCCCTCCAGCTAGTCAGAGCATCATGACAGAGGGAGGGCGGGGGCCCCTCCAGCTAGCCAGAGCATCATGACAGAGGGAGGGCGGGGGCCCCTCCAGCTAGCCAGAGCATCATGACAGAGGGAGGGCGGGGGCCCCTCCAGCTAGCCAGAGGGAGGGTGGGAGACAGAAAGAGAGAGCAACAGAAAGAGTGAGAGAGATAAATGAAAACCATGGCCTTAAGTCTTACCTGAGAGCCCCACAGGGGCCGAGTAGGTAGTTCCTCCAGTCTCTGTGGATGAAGGCCCCGAGTCTGGAGAGTCTGAACAGAAAGAAGGAGGGAGTGTGAGAGAAGGGGAGAGAGAGACAGAGGTAAAATACTGTGTGTTAGAATGAGAGACCAACCACAGTTTGAGCAGAGCAGCTGTGAGAGCTGTCAATCACGCGGGCTAAATGAAGACCCACTGGACCACTGAGGTCTGGGAGTCTTTCAGTCAGTTGAAACAGCTAGCCAGCAGCACGAACCTCACAGATCCACAGACACTACTGCAGTTGAAACAGCTAGCCAGCAGCACGAACCTCACAGATCCACAGACACTACTGCAGTTGAAACAGCTAGCCAGCAGCACGAACCTCACAGATCCACAGACACTACTGCAGTTCAAACAGCTAGCCAGAAGCACGAACCTCACAGATCCACAGACACTACTGCTAACTCACTACCTACACTATATTTCCACCAGTATGTGGACACCCCTTCAAATGAGTGGATTTGGCTATTTCAGCCACACCAATTGCTGACAGGCGTATAAAATCTAGCACACGGTCATGTAATCTTCATAGACAAACATTGGCAGTAAAATGGCCAAGAGCTCAGTGACTTTCAACATGGCACCGTCATAGGATGCCACCTTTCCAACAAGTCAGTTTCAGCAAATTTCTGCCCTGCTAGAGCTGCCCCGGTCAACTGTAAATACTGTTATTGTGAAGTGGAAACGTCTAGGAGCAACAACAGCTCAGCCACGAAGTGGTAGGCCACAAGGTCACAGAACCGTACTACCGAGTGCTGAAGCGCGTAAAAATGGTCTGTCCTCAGTTACAACACTCACTACCGAGTTCCAAACTGCCTCTGGAAGCAGCGTCAGCACGATAGGGAGCTTCATGAAATGGGTTTCCATGGTCGAGCAGCCACACACAAGCCTAAGTTCACCATGCGTAATGCCAAGCGTTGGCTGGAGTGGTGTAAAGCTGGCCGCCATTAAACTGAGGAGCAGTGGAAACCCGTTCTCTGGAGTGATGATTCACGCTTCACCACCTGGCAGTCAAACGGACGAATCAATGCATAGTGCCAACTGTAAAGTTTGGTGGAGGAGGAATAATGGTCTGAGGCTGTTTTCAGGGTTCAAACTAGGCCCTTTAGATCCAGGGAAGGGAAATCTTAACGCTACAGATGCCAATGACATTCTAGACGATTCTGTGCTTCCAACTTAGTGTCAACAGTTTGAGGAAGGCCCTTTCCTGTTTCAGCATGACAATGCCCCCGTGCACAAAGCGAGGTCCATACAGAAATGGTTAGTCGAGATCGGTGTGGAAGGACTTGACTGGCCTACACAGAGCCCTGACCTCAACCACGTCGAACACCTTTGGGATGAATTGGAACGCCGACTGTGAGCCAGGCCTAATCACCCAACATCAGTGCCCGTCCTCACTAATGCTCTTGTGTCTGAATGGAAGCAAGTCCCCGCAGCAACGTTCCAACATCTAGTGGAAAGGCTTCCCAGAAGAGTGGAGGGTGTTATGGCAGCAAAGGGGGGACCAACTCCATATTAATTCCCATGATTATGGAATGAGACGTTCGACGAGCAGTTGTCCACATACTTTTGGCCATGTAGTGTATCTCACGGTTCTTCTTTCTGGTGAAATAACATAACCTATACCATACCACCAGGAAGATACAGAAGTACCGCCACACATCAAGTCTTAGCAGCCCTCCAACAGAAAGTAGGACTAGTACTGAGAACTGAAGGGGAAGGCCTCCAACACAAACCACAACTAATCCCATAATCCTCAGCAGTCTCTCCTCAGAGAGACAACCAGAGCGGCCATGTTGGTGGAGAGAGAGAGAGATGGAGAGAGAGAGAGGTAGAGAGAGTTGCTGGCTGGCAGAGGCTCTGACAGCATGACCTGGCAGGTCTCAACACACCACATAAAACACACAGCAGTGCCCCTGCTCTGCTACTTCTCCCAGTCCCAACCCCGGAAAACCAACCAACCCTTCCAACGCAATCACCTTTTCCTTTTTTCTCTCCAAATGTCTCAGAGAGAGGCCCAGAATAAATAAATGACTGGCTTGGAGGGAAAAGAGGCTTTGCCCTGAAAAACATGTCTGACTCCATTGTATCCAAACACTACTTTATATATCAGAGCCTGGTTCTGTCCCAAAATGGCACCCTATTCCTTATAAATAGACTATCTTCGACCAGAGCCCTATGGGACTCCCTATAGGCCCTGGTCAAAATTAGTGCACTACATACGGAATAATGTGTCATGTGGGAGGCAGTGTATCAGAGCTAGTCTCTTATGGGAATATACAGGTTAGCAGGATGCACTCCATCAACCCCAAAACAATGAGTGAGACAGGAAATAGCCCCAGCCTTGAAAACTGTGTACAGTAAATTTTCTTAATGGCATGCTAGCCAACAGAGGAAACTCTCTCTTCCTCTCCTCCCAGGTCTCCGTTGGTCTCCGCCTGTCCCTGCTAAGATTAACCCCCCCCCCTGCTGAGATTAACCCCCTGTCCCTGCTGTGATTAACCCCCCGTCCCTGCTGAGATTAACCCCCCGTCCCTGCTGAGATTAACCCCCAGTCCCTGTTGAGATTAACCCCATGTCCCTGTTGAGATTAACCCCCAGTCCCTGCTGAGATTAACCCCCAGTCCCTGCTGTGATTAACCCCCAGTCCCTGTTGAGATTAACCCCCAGTCCCTGCTGAGATTAACCCCCAGTCCCTGTTGAGATTAACCCCCAGTCCCTGCTGAGATTAACCCCCAGTCCCTGCTGAGATTAACCCCCAGTCCCTGCTGAGATTAACCCCATGTCCCTGCTGAGAATAACCGCCAGTCCCTGCTGAGATTAACCCCATGTCCCTGCTGAGATTAACCCCATGTCCCTGCTGAGATTACCCCCCCCCCCCTGCTGAGATTAACCCCATGTCCCTGCTGAGATTACCCCACCCCCCCTGCTGAGATTAACCCCCTGTCCCTGCAGAGATTAACCCCCAGTCCCTGCTGAGATTAACCCCCAGTCCCTGTTGATATTAACCCCCAGTCCCTGTTGAGATTAACCCCCAGTCCCTGCTGAGATTTACACCCCATCCCTGCTGATATTAACCCCCAGTCCCTGCTGAGATTACCCCCCAGTCCCTGCTGAGATTACCCCCCGTCCCTGCTGAGATTAACACCCCGTCCCTGCTGATATTAAACCCCCGTCCCTGCTGATATTAAACCCCCGTCCCTGTTGAGATTTACACCCCGTCCCTGCTGATATTAAACCCCCGTCCCTGCTGATATTAAACCCCCGTCCCTGTTGAGATTTACACCCCGTCCCTGCTGATATTAAACCCCCGTCCCTGTTGAGATTTACACCCCGTCCCTGTTGAGATTTACACCCCGTCCCTGCTGAGATTTACACCCCGTCCCTGTTGAGATTTACACCCCGTCCCTGCTGAGATTAACCCCCCGTCCCTGTTGAGATTTACACCCCGTCCCTGCTGAGATTTACACCCCGTCCCTGCTGAGATTTACACCCCGTCCCTGCTGAGATTTACACCCCGTCCCTGCTGAGATTTACACCCCGTCCCTGCTGAGATTTACACCCCGTCCCTGCTGAGATTAACCCCCCGTCCCTGTTGAGATTTACACCCCGCCCCTGTTGAGATTTACATCCCGCCCCTGTTGAGATTTACACCCCGTCCCTGTTGAGATTTACATCCCGCCCCTGCTGAGATTTACCCCAAGTGATCTAATAGTGATGCCACCAATAAGAGACGTAGCAGCGAGGGATATGTGTAATTGATCTTCTATGTAGTGTATTCTATGTAGTGTACTATGTAGTGTATTAACTCCTCTATGTAGTGTTTATAACTCCTCTATGTAGTATCATAACTCCTCTATGTAGCGCGTATAACTCTTCTATGTAGTATTATACCTCCTCTATGTAGCATTATTACTTGTCTATGTAGTATTATAACTCCTCTATGTAGTGTTTATAACTCCTCTATGTAGTATTATAACTCTTCTATGTAGAAGTATTATTCATCCATGTAATATATTAACTCCTCTATGTAGTATTATTACTCTAGTGTATTAACTCCTCTATGTAGTATTATAACTCCTCTATGTAGTATTATTACTCCTCTATGTAGTATTATAACTCCTCTATGTAGTATTATTACTCCTCTATAAGACGACTACTACTGTCACATCAGATCCAGTCATGAAACTTTTCCAATATGTAGACTCCGTAAGTCTGTGAAGTCTCAGCCTCTCTAGGATCAGAAGGACTCCAGGGAAGCGCGTAAAAAACACCAGGGAGCTAGGGGAGGGAAGGAGAGGAAAGAGGAGTGTGTGACTGACTCTATCGTTGGCTATGCTGTCTCTGACTGGCTGACTGGCTGACTGACTGACTGGCCTACTGGCTGTGCTCCGTCTCCGTCTCTGTGTGCGGCTGACTGACTGACTGGCCTGCTGGCTGGGCTGTGTCTCAGGGTCTAGCTGACTGGCTGTGCTCCGTCTCTGTGTGCGAATGACTGACTGGCTGTGCTCCGTCTCTGTCTCTGTGTGCGGCTGACTGACTGGCTGGCTTGTATTCAGTAATGATACATTCCATTCTATACATGTCAACGGACTCTGTCCTACACCTTCCATCAGCAGAGCCTGAGAGCAGAGCACAGCCCCATTAGGCAATGCAAGACTACTAGCATTACTGCCTACAAATTAGAGACAGGATTCTAGCCTGGTTCCAGATCTGTTTGTGCTGTCTTGCCAACTCATGAATGACCAGTAGTTGGAAAGACAGCACCAACATATCTGGGACCAGGCTAGTTCACGCCTAGGCTAGACCAGCCCCGGTACTGTGGTCAACCTAAAGAGATGCAGGGCCACGGTGAAGCAGCCTGCCTCTCTTTCATGGCTGTCCAGGAGGTAGGCCTGGTTTCCTGGGCACGGTTCACTGACCACAGGCCTGAGGTGGAGCTCGTCCAGACCCAAGACCTGGAAGATTCAGTCAGAGAGAGTGATGGAGAAAAAGAGAGGGCGAGGGGAGCGGGGTAAAACAGAAAGAAGCAGAAAATATGGAGGAAGAGTTTGAGAAAGTGGTGAATAGAGTTATTTAATTATTAAAGTAAGTAACAGAGAGAGAGAGAGAGAGAGAGAGAGAGAGAGAGAGAGAGAGAGAGAGAGATGGAGGGGGAGAGGGAGAGAGAGAGAGAGAGACAAAAAGAGAGAGGGGGATGGAGAGTGGGGAGAGAGAGACAAAAAGAGAGAGGGGGAGGGAAAGCGAGCGAGATGGAGGGGTTAGAGAGAGAGACAAAAAGAGAGAGGGGGAGGGAGAGAGATGGAGGGGGGAGCGAGAGAGACAAAAAGAGAGAGAGGGGGAGGGAGAGAGATGGAGGGGGGGAGAGAGAAAAAAAAAGAGAGGGGGGAGAGAGAGAGGGAGATGGAGGGGAGAGCGAGAGAGACAAAAAAAGAGAGAGAGGGGGAGGGAGAGAGATGGAGGGGGGGAGAGAGAGAAAAAAGAGAGAGGGGGGAGAGAGAGAGACAAAAAGAGAGGGGAGAGAGAGAGACAAAAAGAGAGAGAGAGAGGTAGGCAGCAGCTTCAAACACTGTATGATTCATTTTCCAGGGAGCTAAAACAAACTAGCGCATTACCACGGCAGCTTTGATAATGACCGTGGAGAGACAGACTGACACGTCTGATTCCTGTTCCATAAAGAACCCCCTTCTCTCTCGTCTCTCTCTCACAAACACTCTCACGCTCTCTTGTTTAGATCTACGCATTCAGCAACAGAAACTGAAACATAAGTCTGACTCCCCTTGGTGTTTTTATAGCTGAATTATTATATAATATAGTCATAAACTTCAGACATTGGAAACATCAATGAACTACTAAACCCTTATTACTGACTCGTATTAGTGATTATTAATCACATGTCCGGTTGGCTAACTGTCCACACACACTTGGATCTGTAGTGCCCTTGACGTGGCAGTCAGTCCGTCAGTCAGTCCGTCTGTTGAACTTGACCAGCGAACGACCAGCTCTGGGTCCAGTAAGGTTTGATTGTCTGTGTGTCTGTCTGTCCCTCGAATAGATCATTGTCCTTGTTCTACATGTTCACTACTTGGTTCTGCTGGTCAAAGACACTTACAAGGGCCTTACAAGATCATGCTCTTAACCCCAGGGGAGTCAAAGTTGACATACACACACTATAGAACCCAAGGGCAGGCAGAGAAAACTCTTTCTACTGCACAGCCATGCCTGTCATCACCGGTAATATATACTATGTGTTATATATGCAGGTGTTGTGGGACAGGAACCCTGGGGTATTCCACCTATTGTGAGTGACGATGGTAATGTGGCCAGTGGAACGCTGTGGTGAGGAGTCAGAGATGTTAGCATGGTAATGTGGCCAGTGGAACGCTGTGGTGAGGAGTCAGAGATGTTAGCATGGTAATGTGGCCAGTGGAACTCTGTGGTGAGGAGTCAGAGATGTTAGCATGGTAATGTGGCCAGTGGAACGCTGTGGTGAGGAGTCAGAGATGTTAGCATGGTAATGTGGCCAGTGGAACTCTGTGGTGAGGAGTCAGAGATGTTAGCATGGTAATGTGGCCAATGGAACTCTGTGGTGAGGAGTCAGAGATGTTAGCATGGTAATGTGGCCAGTGGAACTCTGTGGTGAGGAGTCAGAGATGTTAGCATGGTAATGTGGCCAGTGGAACTCTGTGGTGAGGAGTCAGAGATGTTAGCATAGTAATGTGGCCAGTGGAACTCTGTGGTGAGGAGTCAGAGATGTTAGCATGGTAATGTGGCCAGTGGAACTCTGTGGTGAGGACTCAGAGATGTTAGCATGGTAATGTGGCCAGTGGAACTCTGTGGTGAGGAGTCAGAGATGTTAGCATGGTAATGTGGCCAGTGGAACTCTGTGGTGAGGAGTCAGAGATGTTAGCATGGTAATGTGGCCAGTGGAACTCTGTGGTGAGGAGTCAGAGATGTTAGCATGGTAATGTGGTCAATGGAACTCTGTGGTGAGGACTCAGAGATGTTAGCATGGTAATGTGGCCAGTGGAACTCTGTGGTGAGGAGTCAGAGATGTTAGCATGGTAATGTGGCCAGTGGAAATCTCCTCTAGTTCTATATAGTCTGACTCGTCTCCTCTAGTTCTATATAGTCTGACTCGTCTCCTCTAGTTCTATATAGTCTGACTCCTCTCCTCTAGTTCTATATAGTCTGACTCGTCTCCTCTAGTTCTATATAGTCTGACTCGTCTCCTCTAGTTCTACATAGTCTGACTCCTCTCCTCTAGTTCTATATAGTCTGACTCGTCTCCTCTAGTTCTACATAGTCTGACTCGTCTCCTCTAGTTCTATATAGTCTGACTTGTCTCCACTAGTTCTATATAGTCTGACTCCTCTCCTCTAGTTCTATATAGTCTGACTCGTCTCCTCTAGTTCTATATAGTCTGACGCCTCTCCTCTAGTTCTATATAGTCTGACTCCTCTCCTCTAGTTCTATATAGTCTGACTCGTCTCCTCTAGTTCTACATAGTCTGACTCCTCTCCTCTAGTTCTATATAGTCTGACTCGTCTCCTCTAGTTCTATATAGTCTGACTTGTCTCCTCTAGTTCTATATAGTCTGACTCCTCTCCTCTAGTTCTATATAGTCTGACTCCTCTTCTCTAGTTCTATATAGTCTGATTCCTCTCCTCTAGTTCTATATAGTCTGACTCGTCTCCTCTAGTTCTATATAGTCTGACTCCTCTCCTCTAGTTCTATATAGTCTGACTCGTCTCCTCTAGTTCTATATAGTCTGACTCCTCTCCTCTAGTTCTATATAGTCTGACTCGTCTCCTCTAGTTCTATATAGTCTGACTCGTCTCCTCTAGTTCTATATAGTCTGACTCGTCTCCTCTAGTTCTACATAGTCTGACTCGTCTCCTCTAGTTCTATATAGTCTGACTCCTCTCCTCTAGTTCTATATAGTCTGACTCGTCTCCTCTAGTTCTATATAGTCTGACTCGTCTCCTCTAGTTCTATATAGTCTGACTCGTCTCCACTAGTTCTATATAGTCTGACTCGTCTCCTCTAGTTCTATATAGTCTGACTCCTCTCCTCTAGTTCTATATAGTCTGACTCGTCTCCTCTAGTTCTATATAGTCTGACTCCTCTCCTCTAGTTCTATATAGTCTGACTCGTCTCCTCTAGTTCTATATAGTCTGACTCGTCTCCTCTAGTTCTATATAGTCTGACTCCTCTCCTCTAGTTCTATATAGTCTGACTCGTCTCCTCTAGTTCTATATAGTCTGACTCGTCTCCTCTAGTTCTATATAGTCTGACTTGTCTCCACTAGTTCTATATAGTCTGACTCGTCTCCTCTAGTTCTATATAGTCTGACTCCTCTCCTCTAGTTCTATATAGTCTGACTCGTCTCCTCTAGTTCTATATAGTCTGACTCCTCTCCTCTAGTTCTATATAGTCTGACTCGTCTCCTCTAGTTCTATATAGTCTGACTCGTCTCCTCTAGTTCTATATAGTCTGACTCCTCTCCTCTAGTTCTATATAGTCTGACTTGTCTCCACTAGTTCTATATAGTCTGACTCGTCTCCTCTAGTTCTATATAGTCTGACTCCTCTCCTCTAGTTCTATATAGTCTGACTCGTCTCCTCTAGTTCTATATAGTCTGACTCCTCTCCTCTAGTTCTATATAGTCTGACTCGTCTCCTCTAGTTCTATATAGTCTGACTCGTCTCCTCTAGTTCTATATAGTCTGACTCCTCTCCTCTAGTTCTATATAGTCTGACTCGTCTCCTCTAGTTCTATATAGTCTGACTCCTCTCCTCTAGTTCTATATAGTCTGACTCCTCTCCTCTAGTTCTATATAGTCTGACTCGTCTCCTCTAGTTCTATATAGTCTGACTCCTCTCCTCTAGTTCTATATAGTCTGACTCCTCTCCTCTAGTTCTATATAGTCTGACTCGTCTCCTCTAGTTCTATATAGTCTGACACGTCTCCTCTAGTTCTATATAGTCTGACTCGTCTCCTCTAGTTCTATATAGTCTGACTCGTCTCCTCTATGTGTGTGTGAATCTCCCTCTGCAGCCCAGCCACACTCCCCTCCATTGTCCTATTAATATCTGTCCTCTCTCTAGTCTTTATTGTCTTAGACTGAACCCTCCAAGAATCCCAGCGGCACATGCCTTCCTCTCCTTTCTTCCCCTCTGTTCAATGGAATATACTTTCTCCTTTCTTCCCCTCTGTTCAATGAAATATACTTTCTCCTTTCTTCCCCTCTGTTCAATGAAATATACTTTCTCCTTTCTTCCCCTCTGTTCAATGAAATATACTTTCTCATTTCTTTCCCTCTGTTCAATGAAATATACTGTCTCCTTTCTTTCCCTCTGTTCAATGAAATATACTTTCTCCTTCTCTGCTCTAGGGGGGGAACTCTGCCCTGGGCTTTTCCTCCTTCTGTCTATCTTCCTTTCCTCCCTCTCTCTCCTCGTCTTTCTTCCCTCTCTCACTCCATCTCCCCCCTCTCTCTTTCTGTCTTCCTCCATCTCTCTTTCTTCTTTCCACCTCACCACGGCCAGAGGAGAGACTAGAGAGAGAGAGTGTGTGTGTGTATGTGTGTGTGTGTGTGTGTGCGTGCGTGCGTGCGTGCGTCTGTCTGTGTGTCTGTGTGTGTGTGTGTGTGTGTGTGTGTGTGTGTGTGTGTGTGTGTGTGTGTGTGTGTGTGTGTGTGTGTGTGTGTGTCTGTCTGTCTGTCTGTCTGTCTGTGTGTCTGTGTGTGTGCGAGCATGCGCGCTGGGACTTGACTCATTCGTTCACATCACTCAGTGGAAGCGGTACTCCAAAAAGACCAGTTGAAGTGTAGTAGACATTAGTGAAGCTGCCTCCCTAACCCTGTCATCCTACCCAGCTAGCATCGCAGGAAGCTGCCTCCCTAACCCTGTCATCCTACCCAGCTAGCCTCGCAGGAAGCTGCCTCCCTAACCCTGTCATCCTACCCAGCTAGCATCGCAGGAAGCTGCCTCCCTAACCCTGTCATCCTACCCAGCTAGCATCGCAGGAAGCTGCCTCCCTAACCCTGTCATCCTACCCAGCTAGCCTCGCAGGAAGCTGCCTCCCTAACCCTGTCATCCTACCCAGCTAGCCTCGCAGGAAGCTGCCTCCCTAACCCTGTCATCCTACCCAGCTAGCATCGCAGGAAGCTGCCTCCCTAACCCTGTCATCCTACCCAGCTAGCCTCGCAGGAAGCTGCCTCCCTAACCATGTCATCCTACCCAGCTAGCCTCGCAGGAAGCTGCCTCCCTAACCCTGTCATCCTACCCAGCTAGCCTCGCAGGAAGCTGCCTCCCTAACCATGTCATCCTACCCAGCTAGCCTCGCAGGAAGCTGCCTCCCTAACCCTGTCATCCTACCCAGCTAGCCTCGCAGGAAGCTGCCTCCCTAACCCTGTCATCCTACCCAGCTAGCCTCGCAGGAAGCTGCCTCCCTAACCATGTCATCCTACCCAGCTAGCATCGCAGGAAGCTGCCTCCCTAACCCTGTCATCCTACCCAGCTAGCCTCGCAGGAAGCTGCCTCCCTAACCATGTCATCCTACCCAGCTAGCCTCGCAGGAAGCTGCCTCCCTAACCCTGTCATACTACCCAGCTAGCCTCGCAGGAAGCTGCCTCCCTAACCCTGTCATCCTACCCAGCTAGCCTCGCAGGAAGCTGCCTCCCTAACCATGTCATCCTACCCAGCTAGCCTCGCAGGAAGCTGCCTCCCTAACCCTGTCATCCTACCCAGCTAGCCTCGCAGGAAGCTGCCTCCCTAACCCTGTCATCCTACCCAGCTAGCCTCGCAGGAAGCTGCCTCCCTAACCCTGTCATCCTACCCAGCTAGCCTCGCAGGAAGCTGCCTCCCTAACCCTGTCATCCTACCCAGCTAGCCTCGCAGGAAGCTTCCTCCCTAACCATGTCATCCTACCCAGCTAGCCTCGCAGGAAACTGCCTCCCTAACCATGTCATCCTACCCAGCTAGACCCAGCGGTGAAGTCCCATGGACGTTAGGCCTGTCCCAAATTCCACCCTATTCCCTATATAGTTCACTATTTTTTGAAAAAGGCAAAGTCAAAAGTAGTGCACTATACAGGAAATAGGGAACGTTCTCTCTGTGCGGTCTGGTCAAAGTCATGCAGGAAACCCCAAAACTGTCTGATTCATAAAGGAGTGACTCACAGCCGCCATCGAAACACTTCAACTGACTTCAGTAGCTGGTCCTCGCTTAACTTCCCCTCTTCTCTTCATTCACTATCTATTCAATTATGATATTTTTGTATTTTTATGTTACCTTTATTTAACTAGGCAAGTCAGTTAAGAACAAATTCTTATTTACAATGACGGCCTACACCGGCCAAACCCGGACGATGCTGGGACAATTGTGCACCACCCTATGGGACTCCCAATCATGGCCGGTTGTGATATAGCCTGGATTCGAACCAGGGTGTCTGTAGTGACGCTTCTAACACCGAGATGCGGTGCCTTAGACCGCTGTGCCACTAAAATGATGATCACCATGTATCATATGTATCTAAAGTTTAACATAGACATGACAGGGGCGGCAGGTAGCCTGGTGGTTAGAGCATTGGGCCACTAACTGAAAGGTTGCTAGATTGAATCCCCGAGTTGACAAGGTAAAAAATCTGTTGTTCTGCCCCTGAACAAGGCAGTTAACCCACTGTTCCCCGGTTGGCTGCCATTGTAAATAAGAATTTGTTCTTAACTGACTTGCCTAGTAAAATAAACAAAATAAACAGCTATCTGCCCATATTAGAGACTTGGATGAGTCTCATGATTGTCTATAGCTGCAAACACAGCAGTTTAATCTTCCAACTTCCCTTTTTGGCAGACAAATACTGCTATATATATATATATTTGAGATAATAGACTTCCTTCTAAAAATGGCTCACAGACCTAATGACAGGCCTGCATGTACACACAAAAGCTCTACGCACACGAACACACACACATAGCAGTGTGACACTCCCAAACCCTCAGCCATAATCTACAGTCAGATTCATTCAACAGATAAAACATGGCTCCATAAATCTTTCTGTTTTTCCCCTTGTGTTTGTGATCCACATTTCCCATAAGCTCTCTCCCCTCCCTGCAGACGGCACCACCCCTTCACACACACACACACACACACACACACACACACACACACACACACACACACACACACACACACACACACACACACACACACACACACACACACACACACACAACCACACAACCACACAACCACACACTGGCACTTGCGTACGTGTGTCCTGCATGTGTGTGTATATGTTACCTCCCTGTGTGTGTCTCCTCTCTCTCCTCTGGTGCCAATACTGTTTATCTGTCCTGCTAGGTCACCCCCTCCGGCCAAAAGTTTGTGCAGACAGACAACCACTGCAGAGCTGGTGCCAGCCTGGAATGGGCCCTGGCCTTGGCTACCCGCCATTCTATTAAAGGGCCCTGGTCGGCCCTGGCGCTGCCCAGACAGCCCTCTCTCAGTCTGACTAGCACCATAAATCTAACAGAACATTTCCATATCCTCACACAAGTATTTACAAATTGCCAGGCAAAAGTGTAGTGTTGTGGTAATAATGTTGATATAAACTTTGTTGTAGTAATAACATTGTTATAAACTTTATAATATACAGTTATATTTTTCACAAATGGTACATAACTATAAATATATATATATATATTAACTTGTATTGATTTTAAGTGTATGACCGTGAAAAATCATATGCTGAAAAAATATAAACCCCAAAAACCTTAACATTCATAAGAAAAATGACAAATAAACTCACCAGGTGGTTTAAGAAAATCCATTGGATATCGGGAATAAGGAGGAGGGGGGGACTCTGAAATGAAAAGAAATAGACAGAAGAGAGAAAGAAAAGACAGAGCATGAGAAAAAGCGTCCAGGGAAAGATGAAACGTATGATAACAGTTGGCATTCTTTTTGGAAAACTGTTTGTATTATCAGTGGGGGTTGGAGGCAGGGCAGGCAGCGAGGCAGCCATGCGGCGATTGCCTTGATATCTGACGACGAGATAAACAAGGGCCGCCTGGCGCCAGCCTCTAGGCGGATATCTGACTCGGCTCCGACTCAGGCTGTGGGAGATACGGGCCTCTTTGCTCACACCAGAACAGGACACTCCAATCGGAATCGCTGCAAGCAAACTAACTCGGTCCAGACTGACTGTCAAATACAACAAGATACATGGAGGTCAAGGATAGGAAATTTAAAATAGTTGAATATTGTGCATCTTCTTTGTTATTACAAGCAGCCTTACATGAAAATATGGTCACGTTCCATCAAATAAATGTACTTTCATGTGACAAAACGCACCGCTGACTACTTCCTATAAATGTTTGAAGCCATCCTTGTTCAAATACTCCACATCTAGATTTGAGGGGTTTAATACATGCATTCTACAGAAGATAATGGTATAGGAAACCTACAAAATAAGAGCAAGATCCCCTCTGCAGTTTAGATTTTTTTTTAAATATAAAAGCAAACAAATCTATAACTAAAAACAATAAGTAGGCCAAACTAGGGGCAGTAGGTAACCTAGTGGTTACCGCGTTGGGTCAATAACCTGAAAGGTTGCTAGATCGAATCCCTAAACTGACAAGCTAAAAGTCTGTCAATCTGGCCCTGAACAAGGCAATTATCCCGATGTTCATAGGCCGTCATTGTAAATAATACTTTGTTCTTAATGAACTGACTTTCATAGTTAAAAAAGAAGCTTGGCCACACCAGTAAAATACGTCTACCGCTTACTATAAATAATAAGGCCATAATATAATAGCAACTGTTTTGATTTGTGAGGGGCCCTTCAAAGCAAATGTTGAATAATTTCCCATATCCTAGATAGAATAATTATACATCTAAACTTAAGGAAATAGTGATTATGCTAACCGTTGTGCTGCTAAAACGTCATACCAACCAAATCTGACCTATAGCGTTGCAATTGACACAACCGGTAATTGTGCCTGGGAAAGTTTACATGCCAATCAATTTACCCACACACAATATTAAACAGTGCAATTGCTGATTTCGATTTATTTTTCACGTTATAATCTTTGGTTTTAAAAAATATATACATAACTTACCGAGTTCACAAAGCCTGCTCATGTGGTGCGGATTGCAGCAAACGAGTTCTGGGTTAATTTCCCCATAGGATTCACAGCAAGATAGCCTTTTTAATTCCGAGCAATCCATGAGGTCCGGCCACCGAAACACTTTGTAGAGCAGCAAGGGGAGGGAATAAGACTGCTGACCCAGTTTGGTGTCCACTTTGCTGGGTAGGAGCAGGCAGGGGCTCCGCGCACCCCCCTTTGACTCGACCGCTTGCAAGAGCCACTCTAATTGTTTCTCTTTTATTTGTTTCAGTGTCGAGTGGGTCAAGGCTTTCAATTCAGCATCCGTTCCGGCGCTAGTTTTTCCTGCAACCTTCGTCGATTTACCCATACAGCAACCCCCGGATCCATGCGTTCGTGTATCCGCATCCCCGTCGCCCTCGACCGGCGCACGGCTCCTCCAGAGTCGCCGGACGAGCCCAGTTCGTTTGGTCCTAAACATGCGGGACGAAAAGAGGGTTTCCCGGCTAAAAAACGAGCATGATGTACGCAAATCATGAAGATTCCGGGATCCGTGTACAGGCAACGACAAGCAGCCTGAGATAATAGTATGGAGAAACTGGGAGTTGGAGAAGGCAAGAAAATCTGTAGCATACGCCAGTCTTTAATAAAAAATAAAATAAAAAAAATAAACCCCGCAAAAAAAAATCAAGGCTCCAGTCGTGATAGTAACCTTCTCTGTAAGGAGAAATGAAACATCACCTTAACGGAATTATAAACCTATAATGGTCCACCTAAAATGCAGCTATATCGAAATATAAACCCTTTTCAATGTAAGAACGTTGAGCATCTAGAATACAAAATAGCAGCATAAAGAATTTGTTACAACGTTGAACTACTGTGAACATGAAATGCTTCATTCGTTCCGTTCATTCAGTAGCCCATGTAGAAAGATAAACATTGTAACAGATGATATTTTACGCATATGGTTACGAGTTGGGTTTCTGTGTAATTTGGAGCAGATAAATTGCCTAGTTAAATACTAGAATTAGGTTATATATCCATGAGAAAAAAAACGAAGCTGTCCAGTTTTCATTAGAAAAAAAATAATCCACACATTCCTTGATCCGACAGCAAAAAGGCTTTAACACAGGCTGTTGTCTACGTTTTATCCCTTATCTTCTAAATGTCATATCTGTCTGCACATGATGAGATCTTCAATATAGATTTAGACGTTACAAGAGGACGAAAGGATCCCCTAAACAGATCCAAAACTAGGTAGCAAATCCAAAACTGGAGCCGCTTTAGTGCCAGACAGAAATCTGCCTTAGTAGGGTAGTCGCACAGAGTCCCCGTCTACCGTCCGTTGTACCAGAATTATATGTCGAAATAGCCCTTTATAAATGAATCCAGACACTTATTGAATGAGGTTTCCGTAGTCTAAGGAATAAAGCGATTTGAGTGGCGACAAAGAAGTGATGCGATCTTCAGAAAACGTCTGCGAATGACGCGAATAGTTGAAGTGCCCTTGCCTTCTCTTGCTCGCGATCTCTTTCTAACTCTCTGAGCTGTGTCTCCAGTGCGCATTGGCGCGCCCCGTCACGTGGGTGTCTAGACACCCTGTCGCTTGAAAAAAGTGATTGTGTTGCGCAAACAAGAGATCAAGTAGCTTAGGCTGCTACATACAGAGACATCGTTTAGGTAGGAAAGTTACATTTTCCAAAAGTTACAAAAGAAAAATGTTGTAAATAATGCGAAAAGATCGTGTGGGAAATTAAACATGGAGCTAGAATGGCTATTTACTGTAGAAATGAGACACCTTCTCTGTCTCTCTCTCTCTCAGGGTAATATTTGACAAAACGTTTGTTTTACTTTATATTTATTTTGCGCCATATGATCACATTAACGTTGATTACGTTGATCATAATAGTCGGCTAATAATAATAACAAAAACATTACTGATAATAATAATAACATTACTGATAACAACAACAACATTACTGATAATAATAATAACATTACCGATAACAACAACAACAACATTACTGATAACAATAACAACATTACTGATAACAATAACAACAACATTACTGATAACAATAACAACACTACTGATAACAACAACAACATTACTGATAACAATAACAACAACATTACTGATAACAACAACAACATTACTGATAACAATAACAACACTACTGATAACAACAACAACAACATTACTGATAACAACAACAACATTACTGATAACAATAACAACATTACTGATAACAACAACAACATTACTGATAACAACAACAACACTACTGATAACAACAACAACACTACTGATAACAATAACAACATTACTGATAACAATAACAACATTACCGATAACAATAACAACAACATTACTGATAACAATAACAACATTACTGATAACAATAACAACATTACTGATAACAACAACAACATTACTGATAACAACAACAACAACATTACTGATAACAACAACAACATTACTGATAACAATAACAACAACATTACTGATAACAACAACAACATTACTGATAACAACAACAACACTACTGATAACAACAACAACATTACTGATAACAATAACAACAACATTACTGATAACAATAACAACATTACTGATAACAATAACAACAACATTACTGATAACAATAACAACATTACTGATAACAACAACAACAACATTACTGATAACAATAACAACAACATTACTGATAACAACAATAACAACATTACTGATAACAACAATAACAACATTACTGATAACAACAACAACATTACTGATAACAACAACAACATTACTGATAACAATAACAACATTACTGATAACAATAATAACATTACCGATAACAACAACAACATTACTGATAACAATAACAACAACATTACTGATAACAACAATAACAACATTACTGATAACAATAACAACAACATTACTGATAACAACAACAACATTACTGATAACAATAACAACATTACTGATAACAATAATAACATTACCGATAACAACAACAACATTACTGATAACAATAACAACAACATTACTGATAACAACAATAACAACATTACTGATAACAATAACAACAACATTACTGATAACAACAACAACATTACTGATAACAACAACAACATTACTGATAACAACAACATTACTGATAACAACAACAACAACATTACTGATAACAACAACAACATTACTGATAACAATAACAACAACATTACTGATAACAACAACAACATTACTGATAACAATAACAACATTACTGATAACAATAATAACATTACCGATAACAACAACAACATTACTGATAACAATAACAACAACATTACTGATAACAACAATAACAACATTACTGATAACAATAACAACATTACTGATAACAACAACAACATTACTGATAATAACAACAACAACATTACTGATAACAACAACAACATTACTGATAACAATAACAACACTACTGATAACAACAACAACATTACTGATAACAATAACAACACTACTGATAGTAATAATAATAATAATAACAATAACATTACTGATAATAATAACAATAACAACAATAACATTACCGATAATAACAATAACAACAATACCATTACTGACAATAATAACAATAACATTACTGATAACAACAACAACACTACTGATAGTAATAATAATAATAATAACAAAAACATTACTGATAATAATAACAATAACAACATTACTGATAACAATAACAACAATAACATTACTGACAATAATAATAATAACAACATTACTGGTAATAATAATAATAATAACATTACTGATAACAAAAACAACATTACTGACATTAATAACAACACAATTACTGACAATAACAACATTACTGACAATAATAACAACAAAATTACTGATAATAATAATAGTAAAAAAAAACATTACTGATAACAACAATAACAACATTACTGATAACAACAATAACAACATTACTGATAACAACAACAACATTACTGATAACAACAACAACATTACTGATAACAATAACAACATTACTGATAACAATAATAACATTACCGATAACAACAACAACATTACTGATAACAATAACAACAACATTACTGATAACAACAATAACAACATTACTGATAACAATAACAACAACATTACTGATAACAACAACAACATTACTGATAACAATAACAACATTACTGATAACAATAATAACATTACCGATAACAACAACAACATTACTGATAACAATAACAACAACATTACTGATAACAACAATAACAACATTACTGATAACAATAACAACAACATTACTGATAACAACAACAACATTACTGATAACAACAACAACATTACTGATAACAACAACATTACTGATAACAACAACAACAACATTACTGATAACAACAACAACATTACTGATAACAATAACAACAACATTACTGATAACAACAACAACATTACTGATAACAATAACAACATTACTGATAACAATAATAACATTACCGATAGCAACAACAACATTACTGATAACAATAACAACAACATTACTGATAACAACAATAACAACATTACTGATAACAATAACAACTTTACTGATAACAACAACAACATTACTGATAATAACAACAACAACATTACTGATAACAACAACAACATTACTGATAACAATAACAACACTACTGATAACAACAACAACATTACTGATAACAATAACAACACTACTGATAGTAATAATAATAATAATAACAATAACATTACTGATAATAATAACAATAACAACAATAACATTACCGATAATAACAATAACAACAATACCATTACTGACAATAATAACAATAACATTACTGATAACAACAACAACACTACTGATAGTAATAATAATAATAATAACAAAAACATTACTGATAATAATAACAATAACAACATTACTGATAACAATAACAACAATAACATTACTGACAATAATAATAATAACAACATTACTGGTAATAATAATAATAATAACATTACTGATAACAAAAACAACATTACTGACATTAATAACAACACAATTACTGACAATAACAACATTACTGACAATAATAACAACAAAATTACTGATAATAATAATAGTAAAAAAAAAAAAAAAAGCCTAATTATAATAAGTGTTGATATTATAATAATAACATCATTACATCCGCATTA
The DNA here is from genome assembly GCF_029448725.1 of Salvelinus fontinalis. Taxonomy (NCBI): domain Eukaryota; kingdom Metazoa; phylum Chordata; class Actinopteri; order Salmoniformes; family Salmonidae; genus Salvelinus; species Salvelinus fontinalis. The sequence continues at coordinate 12,246,847 of NC_074666.1, read as the reverse complement.
TTATCATTACTGTTATTGTTATTATTGGGATATTTATATAATGTCTCCCTTTGATGTTGAATAACCTAGTTGCATGTCTCTGAACCTTTTTCCCATGAATGAGCTCAACAAACTATTGCCTCCCTCTGGTCAAAGAAAGTTATTACCCTGTGAAACCCATTGATGTATGTAATGTACAGGATGTAACCTTGTGTAAATTCCTCTGTCTGTTTCGGTCTCTAAAAGTTGTCTATTGCAAGCTGCCCCCGGATCAACAACTAAAATTCTGGGTATGTGTACTTAGCCAATAAAAGAGATACTGATGTAGGTTGCCTACATGTCTAATAAACATTGTTTATTAGGCTACACGTTACTCATCACAGACAAGTTCACGGCTGTCGTACTACACTTTTTGCTTTGATCATTCCAAACAGTTGGGTTGTGGACCATAGAATGAGTCCATGTAATATGATCTCTATGTTGTCGACGTTGACTCTGTTTACGTCAGAGACTGGCGACCGGTGCCAATCAGTACAGTAGATTAGTGACACTGTAGCCTCATCTCAGTCTGTCTGAGTAGCCTACCTCCAAGTCGCCAGTAACACGGGTTAACCGTATGGATTGGAGCACCGGTTGAGGGAGGTTTCCTTGCCCATTAACTATGGGGTTTACAGGCATATTATTGATGTTATTGTGCTGCATGGGAAAATGTAAACTTTCACTGGCCATTTTTGAAATACTGATACATTTATGCATGATAATATGTAGAGGTAAATTAAATAGGCCTTGTACAAATTCACCAGAAGGATTGAATGTCATTCATTTAAAGAAAATGCTTTGAGAAATGGGCTTTATAAGGTGTGGGGAGTAGAGAAGGCTAGTAGGGCTACCTCCCCTGAGTCCCCACCCCAAAGTCTACAGACTAGTAGGGCTACCTCCCCTGAGTCCCCACCCCAAAGTCTACAGACTAGTAGAGCTACCTCCCCTGAGTCCCCACCCCAAAGTCTACAGACTAATAGAGCTACCTCCCCTGAGTCCCCACCCCAAAGTCTACAGACTAATAGAGCTACCTCCCCCGAGTCCCCACCCCCAAAGTCTACAGACTAGTAGGGCTACCTCCCCTGAGTCCCCACCCCAAAGTCTACAGACTAGTAGGGCTACCTCCCCTGAGTCCCCACCCCAAAGTCTACAGACTAGTAGGGCTACCTCCCCTGAGTCCCCACCCCAAAGTCTACAGACTAGTAAGGCTACCTCCCCCGAGTCCCCACCCCAAAGTCTACAGACTAGTAGAGCTACCTCCCCTGAGTCCCCACCCCAAAGTCTACAGACTAGTAGGGCTACCTCCCCCGAGTCCTCACCCCAAAGTCTACAGACTAGTAGGGCTACCTCCCCTGAGTCCCCACCCCAAAGTCTACAGACTAGTAGGGCTACCTCCCCTGAGTCCCCACCCCAAAGTCTACAGACTAGTAGGGCTACCTCCCCTGAGTCCCCACCCCAAAGTCTACAGACTAGTAGGGCTACCTCCCCTGAGTCCCCACCCCAAAGTCTACAGACTAGTAGGGCTACCTCCCCTGAGTCCCCACCCCAAAGTCTACAGACTAGTAGGGCTACCTCCCCTGAGTCCCCACCCCAAAGTCTACAGACTAGTAGGGCTACCTCCCCAGAGTCCCCACTCCAAAGTCTACAGACTAGTAGGGCTACCTCCCCTGAGTCCCCACCCCAAAGTCTACAGACTAGTAGGGCTACCTCCCCTGAGTCCCCACCCCAAAGTCTACAGACTAGTAGGGCTACCTCCCCTGAGTCCCCACCCCAAAGTCTACAGACTAGTAGGGCTACCTCCCCTGAGTCCCCACCCCAAAGTCTACAGACTAGTAGGGCTACCTCTCCCGAGTCCCCACCCCAAAGTCTACAGACTAGTAGGGCTACCTCTCCCGAGTCCCCACCCCAAAGTCTACAGACTAGTAGGGCTACCTCTCCCGAGTCCCCACCCCAAAGTCTACAGACTAGTAGGGCTACCTCTCCCGAGTCCCCACCCCAAAGTCTACAGACTAGTAGGGCTACCTCCCCTGAGTCTCCACCCCAAAGTCTACAGACTAGTAGGGCTACCTCTCCCGAGTCCCCACCCCAAAGTCTACAGATTAGTAGGGCTACCTCTCCCGAGTCCCCACCCCAAAGTCTACAGACTAGTAGGGCTACCTCCCCTGAGTCTCCACCCCAAAGTCTACAGACTAGTAGGGCTACCTCCCCTGAGTCTCCACCCCAAAGTCTACAGACTAGTAGGGCTACCTCCCCTGAGTCCCCACCCCAAAGTCTACAGACTAGTAGGGCTACCTCCCCTGAGTCCCCACCCCAAAGTCTACAGACTAGTAGGGCTACCTCCCCTGAGTCCCCACCCCAAAGTCTACAGACTAGTAGGGCTACCTCCCCTGAGTCCCCACCCCAAAGTCTACAGACTAGTAGGGCTACCTCCCCTGAGTCCCCACCCCAAAGTCTACAGACTAGTAGGGCTACCTCCCCTGAGTCCCCACCCCAAAGTCTACAGACTAGTAGGGCTACCTCCCCTGAGTCCCCACCCCAAAGTCTACAGACTAGTAGGGCTACCTCCCCTGAGTCCCCACCCCAAAGTCTACAGACTAGTAGGGCTACCTCCCCTGAGTCCCCACCCCAAAGTCTACAGACTAGTAGGGCTACCTCCCCTGAGTCCCCACCCCAAAGTCTACAGACTAGTAGGGCTACCTCCCCCGAGTCCCCACCCCAAAGTCTACAGACTAGTAGGGCTACCTCCCCTGAGTCCCCACCCCAAAGTCTACAGACTAGTAGGGCTACCTCCCCTGAGTCTCCACCCCAAAGTCTACAGACTAGTAGGGCTACCTCCCCTGAGTCTCCATCCCAAAGTCTACAGACTAGTAGGGCTACCTCCCCAGAGTCCCCACCCCAAAGTCTACAGACTAGTAGGGCTACCTCCCCTGAGTCCCCACCCCAAAGTCTACAGACTAGTAGGGCTACCTCCCCTGAGTCCCCACCCCAAAGTCTACAGACTAGTAGGGCTACCTCCCCTGAGTCTCCACCCCAAAGTCTACAGACTAGTAGGGCTACCTCCCCTGAGTCCCCACCCCAAAGTCTACAGACTAGTAGGGCTACCTCCCCTGAGTCCCCACCACAAAGTCTACAGACTAGTAGGGCTACCTCCCCTGAGTCCCCACCCCAAAGTCTACAGACTAGTAGGGCTACCTCCCCTGAGTCCCCACCCCAAAGTCTACAGACTAGTAGGGCTACCTCCCCTGAGTCCCCACCCCAAAGTCTACAGACTAGTAGGGCTACCTCCCCTGAGTCTCCACCCCAAAGTCTACAGACTAGTAGGGCTACCTCCCCTGAGTCCCCACCCCAAAGTCTACAGACTAGTAGGGCTACCTCCCCAGAGTCCCCACTCCAAAGTCTACAGACTAGTAGGGCTACCTCCCCTGAGTCCCCACCCCAAAGTCTACAGACTAGTAGGGCTACCTCCCCTGAGTCCCCACCCCAAAGTCTACAGACTAGTAGGGCTACCTCCCCTGAGTCCCCACCCCAAAGTCTACAGACTAGTAGGGCTACCTCCCCTGAGTCCCCACCCCAAAGTCTACAGACTAGTAGGGCTACCTCTCCCGAGTCCCCACCCCAAAGTCTACAGACTAGTAGGGCTACCTCTCCCGAGTCCCCACCCCAAAGTCTACAGACTAGTAGGGCTACCTCTCCCGAGTCCCCACCCCAAAGTCTACAGACTAGTAGGGCTACCTCCCCTGAGTCTCCACCCCAAAGTCTACAGACTAGTAGGGCTACCTCTCCCGAGTCCCCACCCCAAAGTCTACAGATTAGTAGGGCTACCTCTCCCGAGTCCCCACCCCAAAGTCTACAGACTAGTAGGGCTACCTCCCCTGAGTCTCCACCCCAAAGTCTACAGACTAGTAGGGCTACCTCCCCTGAGTCTCCACCCCAAAGTCTACAGACTAGTAGGGCTACCTCCCCTGAGTCCCCACCCCAAAGTCTACAGACTAGTAGGGCTACCTCCCCTGAGTCCCCACCCCAAAGTCTACAGACTAGTAGGGCTACCTCCCCTGAGTCCCCACCCCAAAGTCTACAGACTAGTAGGGCTACCTCCCCTGAGTCCCCACCCCAAAGTCTACAGACTAGTAGGGCTACCTCCCCTGAGTCCCCACCCCAAAGTCTACAGACTAGTAGGGCTACCTCCCCTGAGTCCCCACCCCAAAGTCTACAGACTAGTAGGGCTACCTCCCCTGAGTCCCCACCCCAAAGTCTACAGACTAGTAGGGCTACCTCCCCTGAGTCCCCACCCCAAAGTCTACAGACTAGTAGGGCTACCTCCCCTGAGTCCCCACCCCAAAGTCTACAGACTAGTAGGGCTACCTCCCCTGAGTCCCCACCCCAAAGTCTACAGACTAGTAGGGCTACCTCCCCCGAGTCCCCACCCCAAAGTCTACAGACTAGTAGGGCTACCTCCCCTGAGTCCCCACCCCAAAGTCTACAGACTAGTAGGGCTACCTCCCCTGAGTCCCCACCCCAAAGTCTACAGACTAGTAGGGCTACCCCCCCTGAGTCCCCACCCCAAAGTCTACAGACTAGTAGGGCTACCTCCCCTGAGTCCCCACCCCAAAGTCTACAGACTAGTAGGGCTACCTCCCCTGAGTCTCCACCCCAAAGTCTACAGACTAGTAGGGCTACCTCCCCTGAGTCTCCATCCCAAAGTCTACAGACTAGTAGGGCTACCTCCCCAGAGTCCCCACCCCAAAGTCTACAGACTAGTAGGGCTACCTCCCCTGAGTCCCCACCCCAAAGTCTACAGACTAGTAGGGCTACCTCCCCTGAGTCCCCACCCCAAAGTCTACAGACTAGTAGGGCTACCTCCCCTGAGTCTCCACCCCAAAGTCTACAGACTAGTAGGGCTACCTCCCCTGAGTCCCCACCCCAAAGTCTACAGACTAGTAGGGCTACCTCCCCTGAGTCCCCACCACAAAGTCTACAGACTAGTAGGGCTACCTCCCCTGAGTCCCCACCCCAAAGTCTACAGACTAGTAGGGCTACCTCCCCTGAGTCCCCACCCCAAAGTCTACAGACTAGTAGGGCTACCTCCCCTGAGTCCCCACCCCAAAGTCTACAGACTAGTAGGGCTACCTCCCCTGAGTCTCCACCCCAAAGTCTACAGACTAGTAGGGCTACCTCCCCTGAGTCCCCACCCCAAAGTCTACAGACTAGTAGGGCTACCTCCCCTGAGTCCCCACCCCAAAGTCTACAGACTAGTAGGGCTACCTCTCCTGAGTCCCCACCCCAAAGTCTACAGACTAGTAGGGCTACCTCCCCTGAGTCCCCACCCCAAAGTCTACAGACTAATAGAGCTACCTCCCCTGAGTCCCCACCCCAAAGTCTACAGACTAATAGAGCTACCTCCCCTGAGTCCCAACTCCAAAGTCTACAGAGTAGTAGGGCTACCTCCCCTGAGTCCCCACCCCAAAGTCTACAGACTAGTAGGGCTACCTCCCCTGAGTCCCCACCCCAAAGTCTACAGACTAGTAGGGCTACCTCCCCTGAGTCCCCACCCCAAAGTCTACAGACTAGTTGGGCTACCTCTCCCGAGTCCCCACCCCAAAGTCTACAGACTAGTAGGGCTACCTCTCCCGAGTCCCCACCCCAAAGTCTACAGACTAGTAGGGCTACCTCCCCTGAGTCTCCACCCCAAAGTCTACAGACTAGTAGGGCTACCTCTCCCGAGTCCCCACCCCAAAGTCTACAGATTAGTAGGGCTACCTCTCCCGAGTCCCCACCCCAAAGTCTACAGACTAGTAGGGCTACCTCCCCTGAGTCTCCACCCCAAAGTCTACAGACTAGTAGGGCTACCTCCCCTGAGTCCCCACCCCAAAGTCTACAGACTAGTAGGGCTACCTCCCCTGAGTCCCCACCCCAAAGTCTACAGACTAGTAGGGCTACCTCTCCCGAGTCCCCACCCCAAAGTCTACAGACTAGTAGGGCTACCTCCCCTGAGTCTCCACCCCAAAGTCTACAGACTAGTAGGGCTACCTCCCCTGAGTCTCCACCCCAAAGTCTACAGACTAGTAGGGCTACCTCCCCTGAGTCCCCACCCCAAAGTCTACAGACTTATATAGCTACCTCCCCTGAGTCCCCACCCCAGAGTCTACAGACTAATAGAGCTACCTCCCCTCAGTCCCCACCCCAAGTCTACAGACTAGTAGTGCTACCTCCCCTGAGTCCCCACCCCAAAGTCTACAGACTAGTAGTGCTACCTCCCCTGAGTCCCCACCCCAAAGTCTACAGACTAGTAGGGCTACCTCCCCTGAGTCCCCACCCCAAAGTCTACAGACTAGTAGGGCTACCTCCCCTGAGTCCCCACCCCAAAGTCTACAGACTAGTAGGGCTACCTCCCCTGAGTCCCCACCCCAAAGTCTACAGACTAGTAGGGCTACCTCCCCTGAGTCCCCACCCCAAAGTCTACAGACTAGTAGGGCTACCTCCCCTGAGTCCCCACCCCAAAGTCTACAGACTAGTAGGGCTACCTCCCCTGAGTCCCCACCCCAAAGTCTACAGACTAGTAGGGCTACCTCCCCTGAGTCCCCACCCCAAAGTCTACAGACTAGTAGGGCTACCTCCCCTGAGTCCCCACCCCAAAGTCTACAGACTAGTAGGGCTACCTCCCCTGAGTCCCCACCCCAAAGTCTACAGACTAGTAGGGCTACCTCCCCTGAGTCCCCACCCCAAAGTCTACAGACTAGTAGGGCTACCTCCCCTGAGTCTCCACCCCAAAGTCTACAGATTAGTAGGGCTACCTCCCCTGAGTCCCCACCCCAAAGTCTACAGACTAATAGGGCTACCTCCCCTGAGTCCCCACCCCAAAGTCTACAGACTAGTAGGGCTACCTCCCCTGAGTCCCCACCCCAAAGTCTACAGACTAGTAGGGCTACCTCCCCTGAGTCCCCACCCCAAAGTCTACAGACTAGTAGGGCTACCTCCCCTGAGTCCCCACCCCAAAGTCTACAGACTAGTAGGGCTACCTCCCCTGAGTCCCCACCCCAAAGGCTACAGACTAGTAGGGCTACCTCCCCTGAGTCCCCACCCCAAAGTCTACAGACTAGTAGGGCTACCTCCCCTGAGTCCCCACCCCAAAGTCTACAGACTAGTAGGGCTACCTCTCCCGAGTCCCCACCCCAAAGTCTACAGACTAGTAGGGCTACCTCTCCCGAGTCCCCACCCCAAAGTCTACAGACTAGTAGGGCTACCTCTCCCGAGTCCCCACCCCAAAGTCTACAGACTAGTAGGGCTACCTCCCCTGAGTCTCCACCCCAAAGTCTACAGACTAGTAGGGCTACCTCCCCTGAGTCCCCACCACAAAGTCTACAGACTAGTAGGGCTACCTCTCCTGAGTCCCCACCACAAAGTCTACAGACTAGTAGGGCTACCTCCCCTGAGTCCCCACCCCAAAGTCTACAGACTAGTAGGGCTACCTCCCCTGAGTCCCCACCCCAAAGTCTACAGACTAATATAGCTACCTCCCCTGAGTCCCCACCCCAGAGTCTACAGACTAATAGAGCTACCTCCCCTCAGTCCCCACCCCAAGTCTACAGACTAGTAGTGCTACCTCCCCTGAGTCCCCACCCCAAAGTCTACAGACTAGTAGTGCTACCTCCCCTGAGTCCCCACCCCAAAGTCTACAGACTAGTAGGGCTACCTCCCCTGAGTCCCCACCCCAAAGTCTACAGACTAGTAGGGCTACCTCCCCTGAGTCCCCACCCCAAAGTCTACAGACTAGTAGGGCTACCTCCCCTGAGTCCCCACCCCAAAGTCTACAGACAAGTAGGGCTACCTCCCCTGAGTCCCCACCCCAAAGTCTACAGACTAGTAGGGCTACCTCCCCTGAGTCCCCACCCCAAAGTCTACAGACTAGTAGGGCTACCTCCCCTGAGTCCCCACCCCAAAGTCTACAGACTAGTAGGGCTACCTCCCCTGAGTCCCCACCCCAAAGTCTACAGACTAGTAGGGCTACCTCCCCTGAGTCCCCACCCCAAAGTCTACAGACTAGTAGGGCTACCTCCCCTGAGTCCCCACCCCAAAGTCTACAGACTAGTAGGGCTACCTCCCCTGAGTCCCCACCCCAAAGTCTACAGACTAGTAGGGCTACCTCCCCTGAGTCCCCACCCCAAAGTCTACAGACTAGTAGGGCTACCTCCCCTGAGTCCCCACCCCAAAGTCTACAGACTAGTAGGGCTACCTCCCCTGAGTCCCCACCCAAAAGTCTACAGACTAGTAGGGCTACCTCTCCCGAGTCCCCACCCCAAAGTCTACAGACTAGTAGGGCTACCTCTCCCGAGTCCCCACCCCAAAGTCTACAGACTAGTAGGGCTACCTCTCCCGAGTCCCCACCCCAAAGTCTACAGACTTGTAGGGCTACCTCCCCTGAGTCTCCACCCCAAAGTCTACAGACTAGTAGGGCTACCTCCCCTGAGTCCCCACCCCAAAGTCTACAGACTAGTAGGGCTACCTCCCCTGAGTCCCCACCCCAAAGTCTACAGACTAGTAGGGCTACCTCTCCCGAGTCCCCACCCCAAAGTCTACAGACTAGTAGGGCTACCTCCCCTGAGTCCCCACCCCAAAGTCTACAGACTAGTAGGGCTACCTCTCCCGAGTCCCCACCCCAAAGTCTACAGACTAGTAGGGCTACCTCCCCTGAGTCTCCACCCCAAAGTCTACAGACTAGTAGGGCTACCTCCCCTGAGTCCCCACCCCAAAGTCTACAGACTAATATAGCTACCTCCCCTGAGTCCCCACCCCAGAGTCTACAGACTAATAGAGCTACCTCCCCTCAGTCCCCACCCCAAGTCTACAGACTAGTAGTGCTACCTCCCCTGAGTCCCCACCCCAAAGTCTACAGACTAGTAGGGCTACCTCCCCTGAGTCCCCACCCCAAAGTCTACAGACTAATATAGCTACCTCCCCTGAGTCCCCACCCCAGAGTCTACAGACTAATAGAGCTACCTCCCCTCAGTCCCCACCCCAAGTCTACAGACTAGTAGTGCTACCTCCCCTGAGTCCCCACCCCAAAGTCTACAGACTAGTAGTGCTACCTCCCCTGAGTCCCCACCCCAAAGTCTACAGACTAGTAGGGCTACCTCCCCTGAGTCCCCACCCCAAAGTCTACAGACTAGTAGGGCTACCTCCCCTGAGTCCCCACCCCAAAGTCTACAGACTAGTAGGGCTACCTCCCCTGAGTCCCCACCCCAAAGTCTACAGACAAGTAGGGCTACCTCCCCTGAGTCCCCACCCCAAAGTCTACAGACTAGTAGGGCTACCTCCCCTGAGTCCCCACCCCAAAGTCTACAGACTAGTAGGGCTACCTCCCCTGAGTCCCCACCCCAAAGTCTACAGACTAGTAGGGCTACCTCCCCTGAGTCCCCACCCCAAAGTCTACAGACTAGTAGGGCTACCTCCCCTGAGTCCCCACCCCAAAGTCTACAGACTAGTAGGGCTACCTCCCCTGAGTCCCCACCCCAAAGTCTACAGACTAGTAGGGCTACCTCCCCTGAGTCCCCACCCCAAAGTCTACAGACTAGTAGGGCTACCTCCCCTGAGTCCCCACCCCAAAGTCTACAGACTAGTAGGGCTACCTCCCCTGAGTCCCCACCCCAAAGTCTACAGACTAGTAGGGCTACCTCCCCTGAGTCCCCACCCAAAAGTCTACAGACTAGTAGGGCTACCTCTCCCGAGTCCCCACCCCAAAGTCTACAGACTAGTAGGGCTACCTCTCCCGAGTCCCCACCCCAAAGTCTACAGACTAGTAGGGCTACCTCTCCCGAGTCCCCACCCCAAAGTCTACAGACTTGTAGGGCTACCTCCCCTGAGTCTCCACCCCAAAGTCTACAGACTAGTAGGGCTACCTCCCCTGAGTCCCCACCCCAAAGTCTACAGACTAGTAGGGCTACCTCCCCTGAGTCCCCACCCCAAAGTCTACAGACTAGTAGGGCTACCTCCCCTGAGTCCCCACCCCAAAGGCTACAGACTAGTAGGGCTACCTCCCCTGAGTCCCCACCCCAAAGTCTACAGACTAGTAGGGCTACCTCCCCTGAGTCCCCACCCCAAAGTCTACAGACTAGTAGGGCTACCTCTCCCGAGTCCCCACCCCAAAGTCTACAGACTAGTAGGGCTACCTCTCCCGAGTCCCCACCCCAAAGTCTACAGACTAGTAGGGCTACCTCCCCTGAGTCTCCACCCCAAAGTCTACAGACTAGTAGGGCTACCTCCCCTGAGTCCCCACCACAAAGTCTACAGACTAGTAGGGCTACCTCTCCTGAGTCCCCACCACAAAGTCTACAGACTAGTAGGGCTACCTCCCCTGAGTCCCCACCCCAAAGTCTACAGACTAGTAGGGCTACCTCCCCTGAGTCCCCACCCCAAAGTCTACAGACTAATATAGCTACCTCCCCTGAGTCCCCACCCCAGAGTCTACAGACTAATAGAGCTACCTCCCCTCAGTCCCCACCCCAAGTCTACAGACTAGTAGTGCTACCTCCCCTGAGTCCCCACCCCAAAGTCTACAGACTAGTAGTGCTACCTCCCCTGAGTCCCCACCCCAAAGTCTACAGACTAGTAGGGCTACCTCCCCTGAGTCCCCACCCCAAAGTCTACAGACTAGTAGGGCTACCTCCCCTGAGTCCCCACCCCAAAGTCTACAGACTAGTAGGGCTACCTCCCCTGAGTCCCCACCCCAAAGTCTACAGACAAGTAGGGCTACCTCCCCTGAGTCCCCACCCCAAAGTCTACAGACTAGTAGGGCTACCTCCCCTGAGTCCCCACCCCAAAGTCTACAGACTAGTAGGGCTACCTCCCCTGAGTCCCCACCCCAAAGTCTACAGACTAGTAGGGCTACCTCCCCTGAGTCCCCACCCCAAAGTCTACAGACTAGTAGGGCTACCTCCCCTGAGTCCCCACCCCAAAGTCTACAGACTAGTAGGGCTACCTCCCCTGAGTCCCCACCCCAAAGTCTACAGACTAGTAGGGCTACCTCCCCTGAGTCCCCACCCCAAAGTCTACAGACTAGTAGGGCTACCTCCCCTGAGTCCCCACCCCAAAGTCTACAGACTAGTAGGGCTACCTCCCCTGAGTCCCCACCCCAAAGTCTACAGACTAGTAGGGCTACCTCCCCTGAGTCCCCACCCAAAAGTCTACAGACTAGTAGGGCTACCTCTCCCGAGTCCCCACCCCAAAGTCTACAGACTAGTAGGGCTACCTCTCCCGAGTCCCCACCCCAAAGTCTACAGACTAGTAGGGCTACCTCTCCCGAGTCCCCACCCCAAAGTCTACAGACTTGTAGGGCTACCTCCCCTGAGTCTCCACCCCAAAGTCTACAGACTAGTAGGGCTACCTCCCCTGAGTCCCCACCCCAAAGTCTACAGACTAGTAGGGCTACCTCCCCTGAGTCCCCACCCCAAAGTCTACAGACTAGTAGGGCTACCTCTCCCGAGTCCCCACCCCAAAGTCTACAGACTAGTAGGGCTACCTCCCCTGAGTCCCCACCCCAAAGTCTACAGACTAGTAGGGCTACCTCTCCCGAGTCCCCACCCCAAAGTCTACAGACTAGTAGGGCTACCTCCCCTGAGTCTCCACCCCAAAGTCTACAGACTAGTAGGGCTACCTCCCCTGAGTCCCCACCCCAAAGTCTACAGACTAATATAGCTACCTCCCCTGAGTCCCCACCCCAGAGTCTACAGACTAATAGAGCTACCTCCCCTCAGTCCCCACCCCAAGTCTACAGACTAGTAGTGCTACCTCCCCTGAGTCCCCACCCCAAAGTCTACAGACTAGTAGTGCTACCTCCCCTGAGTCCCCACCCCAAAGTCTACAGACTAGTAGGGCTACCTCCCCTGAGTCCCCACCCCAAAGTCTACAGACTAGTAGGGCTACCTCCCCTGAGTCCCCACCCCAAAGTCTACAGACTAGTAGGGCTACCTCCCCTGAGTCCCCACCCCAAAGTCTACAGACAAGTAGGGCTACCTCCCCTGAGTCCCCACCCCAAAGTCTACAGACTAGTAGGGCTACCTCCCCTGAGTCCCCACCCCAAAGTCTACAGACTAGTAGGGCTACCTCCCCTGAGTCCCCACCCCAAAGTCTACAGACTAGTAGGGCTACCTCCCCTGAGTCCCCACCCCAAAGTCTACAGACTAGTAGGGCTACCTCCCCTGAGTCCCCACCCAAAAGTCTACAGACTAGTAGGGCTACCTCTCCCGAGTCCCCACCCCAAAGTCTACAGACTAGTAGGGCTACCTCTCCCGAGTCCCCACCCCAAAGTCTACAGACTAGTAGGGCTACCTCTCCCGAGTCCCCACCCCAAAGTCTACAGACTTGTAGGGCTACCTCCCCTGAGTCTCCACCCCAAAGTCTACAGACTAGTAGGGCTACCTCCCCTGAGTCCCCACCCCAAAGTCTACAGACTAGTAGGGCTACCTCCCCTGAGTCCCCACCCCAAAGTCTACAGACTAGTAGGGCTACCTCCCCTGAGTCCCCACCCCAAAGGCTACAGACTAGTAGGGCTACCTCCCCTGAGTCCCCACCCCAAAGTCTACAGACTAGTAGGGCTACCTCCCCTGAGTCCCCACCCCAAAGTCTACAGACTAGTAGGGCTACCTCTCCCGAGTCCCCACCCCAAAGTCTACAGACTAGTAGGGCTACCTCTCCCGAGTCCCCACCCCAAAGTCTACAGACTAGTAGGGCTACCTCCCCTGAGTCTCCACCCCAAAGTCTACAGACTAGTAGGGCTACCTCCCCTGAGTCCCCACCACAAAGTCTACAGACTAGTAGGGCTACCTCTCCTGAGTCCCCACCACAAAGTCTACAGACTAGTAGGGCTACCTCCCCTGAGTCCCCACCCCAAAGTCTACAGACTAGTAGGGCTACCTCCCCTGAGTCCCCACCCCAAAGTCTACAGACTAATATAGCTACCTCCCCTGAGTCCCCACCCCAGAGTCTACAGACTAATAGAGCTACCTCCCCTCAGTCCCCACCCCAAGTCTACAGACTAGTAGTGCTACCTCCCCTGAGTCCCCACCCCAAAGTCTACAGACTAGTAGTGCTACCTCCCCTGAGTCCCCACCCCAAAGTCTACAGACTAGTAGGGCTACCTCCCCTGAGTCCCCACCCCAAAGTCTACAGACTAGTAGGGCTACCTCCCCTGAGTCCCCACCCCAAAGTCTACAGACTAGTAGGGCTACCTCCCCTGAGTCCCCACCCCAAAGTCTACAGACAAGTAGGGCTACCTCCCCTGAGTCCCCACCCCAAAGTCTACAGACTAGTAGGGCTACCTCCCCTGAGTCCCCACCCCAAAGTCTACAGACTAGTAGGGCTACCTCCCCTGAGTCCCCACCCCAAAGTCTACAGACTAGTAGGGCTACCTCCCCTGAGTCCCCACCCCAAAGTCTACAGACTAGTAGGGCTACCTCCCCTGAGTCCCCACCCCAAAGTCTACAGACTAGTAGGGCTACCTCCCCTGAGTCCCCACCCCAAAGTCTACAGACTAGTAGGGCTACCTCCCCTGAGTCCCCACCCCAAAGTCTACAGACTAGTAGGGCTACCTCCCCTGAGTCCCCACCCCAAAGTCTACAGACTAGTAGGGCTACCTCCCCTGAGTCCCCACCCCAAAGTCTACAGACTAGTAGGGCTACCTCCCCTGAGTCCCCACCCAAAAGTCTACAGACTAGTAGGGCTACCTCTCCCGAGTCCCCACCCCAAAGTCTACAGACTAGTAGGGCTACCTCTCCCGAGTCCCCACCCCAAAGTCTACAGACTAGTAGGGCTACCTCTCCCGAGTCCCCACCCCAAAGTCTACAGACTTGTAGGGCTACCTCCCCTGAGTCTCCACCCCAAAGTCTACAGACTAGTAGGGCTACCTCCCCTGAGTCCCCACCCCAAAGTCTACAGACTAGTAGGGCTACCTCCCCTGAGTCCCCACCCCAAAGTCTACAGACTAGTAGGGCTACCTCTCCCGAGTCCCCACCCCAAAGTCTACAGACTAGTAGGGCTACCTCCCCTGAGTCCCCACCCCAAAGTCTACAGACTAGTAGGGCTACCTCTCCCGAGTCCCCACCCCAAAGTCTACAGACTAGTAGGGCTACCTCCCCTGAGTCTCCACCCCAAAGTCTACAGACTAGTAGGGCTACCTCCCCTGAGTCCCCACCCCAAAGTCTACAGACTAATATAGCTACCTCCCCTGAGTCCCCACCCCAGAGTCTACAGACTAATAGAGCTACCTCCCCTCAGTCCCCACCCCAAGTCTACAGACTAGTAGTGCTACCTCCCCTGAGTCCCCACCCCAAAGTCTACAGACTAGTAGTGCTACCTCCCCTGAGTCCCCACCCCAAAGTCTACAGACTAGTAGGGCTACCTCCCCTGAGTCCCCACCCCAAAGTCTACAGACTAGTAGGGCTACCTCCCCTGAGTCCCCACCCCAAAGTCTACAGACTAGTAGGGCTACCTCCCCTGAGTCCCCACCCCAAAGTCTACAGACAAGTAGGGCTACCTCCCCTGAGTCCCCACCCCAAAGTCTACAGACTAGTAGGGCTACCTCCCCTGAGTCCCCACCCCAAAGTCTACAGACTAGTAGGGCTACCTCCCCTGAGTCCCCACCCCAAAGTCTACAGACTAGTAGGGCTACCTCCCCTGAGTCCCCACCCCAAAGTCTACAGACTAGTAGGGCTACCTCCCCTGAGTCCCCACCCCAAAGTCTACAGACTAGTAGGGCTACCTCCCCTGAGTCCCCACCCCAAAGTCTACAGACTAGTAGGGCTACCTCCCCTGAGTCCCCACCCCAAAGTCTACAGACTAGTAGGGCTACCTCCCCTGAGTCTCCACCCCAAAGTCTACAGATTAGTAGGGCTACCTCCCCTGAGTCCCCACCCCAAAGTCTACAGACTAATAGGGCTACCTCCCCTGAGTCCCCACCCCAAAGTCTACAGACTAGTAGGGCTACCTCCCCTGAGTCCCCACCCCAAAGTCTACAGACTAGTAGGGCTACCTCCCCTGAGTCCCCACCCCAAAGTCTACAGACTAGTAGGGCTACCTCCCCTGAGTCCCCACCCCAAAGTCTACAGACTAGTAGGGCTACCTCCCCTGAGTCCCCACCCCAAAGTCTACAGACTAGTAGGGCTACCTCCCCTGAGTCCCCACCCCAAAGTCTACAGACTAGTAGGGCTACCTCCCCTGAGTCCCCACCCCAAAGTCTACAGACTAGTAGGGCTACCTCTCCCGAGTCCCCACCCCAAGGTCTACAGACTAGTAGGGCTACCTCTCCCGAGTCCCCACCCCAAAGTCTACAGACTAGTAGGGCTACCTCTCCCGAGTCCCCACCCCAAAGTCTACAGACTAGTAGGGCTACCTCCCCTGAGTCTCCACCCCAAAGTCTACAGACTAGTAGGGCTACCTCCCCTGAGTCTCCATCCCAAAGTCTACAGACTAGTAGGGCTACCTCCCCAGAGTCCCCACCCCAAAGTCTACAGACTAGTAGGGCTACCTCCCCTGAGTCCCCACCCCAAAGTCTACAGACTAGTAGGGCTACCTCTCACGAGTCCCCACCCCAAAGTCTACAGACTAGTAGGGCTACCTCCCCTGAGTCTCCACCCCAAAGTCTACAGACTAGTAGGGCTACCTCCCCTGAGTCTCCATCCCAAAGTCTACAGACTAGTAGGGCTACCTCCCCAGAGTCCCCACCCCAAAGTCTACAGACTAGTAGGGCTACCTCCCCTGAGTCCCCACCCCAAAGTCTACAGACTAGTAGGGCTACCTCCCCTGAGTCCCCACCCCAAAGTCTACAGACTAGTAGGGCTACCTCCCCTGAGTCCCCACCCCAAAGTCTACAGACTAGTAGGGCTACCTCCCCTGAGTCCCCACCCCAAAGTCTACAGACTAGTAGGGCTACCTCCCCTGAGTCCCCACCCCAAAGTCTACAGACTAGTAGGGCTACCTCCCCTGAGTCTCCACCCCAAAGTCTACAGATTAGTAGGGCTACCTCCCCTGAGTCCCCACCCCAAAGTCTACAGACTAATAGGGCTACCTCCCCTGAGTCCCCACCCCAAAGTCTACAGACTAGTAGGGCTACCTCCCCTGAGTCCCCACCCCAAAGTCTACAGACTAGTAGGGCTACCTCCCCTGAGTCCCCACCCCAAAGTCTACAGACTAGTAGGGCTACCTCCCCTGAGTCCCCACCCCAAAGTCTACAGACTAGTAGGGCTACCTCCCCTGAGTCCCCACCCCAAAGTCTACAGACTAGTAGGGCTACCTCCCCTGAGTCCCCACCCCAAAGTCTACAGACTAGTAGGGCTACCTCCCCTGAGTCCCCACCCCAAAGTCTACAGACTAGTAGGGCTACCTCTCCCGAGTCCCCACCCCAAAGTCTACAGACTAGTAGGGCTACCTCTCCCGAGTCCCCACCCCAAAGTCTACAGACTTGTAGGGCTACCTCCCCTGAGTCTCCACCCCAAAGTCTACAGACTAGTAGGGCTACCTCCCCTGAGTCCCCACCCCAAAGTCTACAGACTAGTAGGGCTACCTCCCCTGAGTCCCCACCCCAAAGTCTACAGACTAGTAGGGCTACCTCTCCCGAGTCCCCACCCCAAAGTCTACAGACTAGTAGGGCTACCTCCCCTGAGTCCCCACCCCAAAGTCTACAGACTAGTAGGGCTACCTCTCCCGAGTCCCCACCCCAAAGTCTACAGACTAGTAGGGCTACCTCCCCTGAGTCTCCACCCCAAAGTCTACAGACTAGTAGGGCTACCTCCCCTGAGTCTCCACCCCAAAGTCTACAGACTAGTAGGGCTACCTCCCCTGAGTCCCCACCCCAAAGTCTACAGACTAATATAGCTACCTCCCCTGAGTCCCCACCCCAGAGTCTACAGACTAATAGAGCTACCTCCCCTCAGTCCCCACCCCAAGTCTACAGACTAGTAGTGCTACCTCCCCTGAGTCCCCACCCCAAAGTCTACAGACTAGTAGTGCTACCTCCCCTGAGTCCCCACCCCAAAGTCTACAGACTAGTAGGGCTACCTCCCCTGAGTCCCCACCCCAAAGTCTACAGACTAGTAGGGCTACCTCCCCTGAGTCCCCACCCCAAAGTCTACAGACTAGTAGGGCTACCTCCCCTGAGTCCCCACCCCAAAGTCTACAGACAAGTAGGGCTACCTCCCCTGAGTCCCCACCCCAAAGTCTACAGACTAGTAGGGCTACCTCCCCTGAGTCCCCACCCCAAAGTCTACAGACTAGTAGGGCTACCTCCCCTGAGTCCCCACCCCAAAGTCTACAGACTAGTAGGGCTACCTCCCCTGAGTCCCCACCCCAAAGTCTACAGACTAGTAGGGCTACCTCCCCTGAGTCCCCACCCCAAAGTCTACAGACTAGTAGGGCTACCTCCCCTGAGTCCCCACCCCAAAGTCTACAGACTAGTAGGGCTACCTCCCCTGAGTCCCCACCCCAAAGTCTACAGACTAGTAGGGCTACCTCCCCTGAGTCTCCACCCCAAAGTCTACAGATTAGTAGGGCTACCTCCCCTGAGTCCCCACCCCAAAGTCTACAGACTAATAGGGCTACCTCCCCTGAGTCCCCACCCCAAAGTCTACAGACTAGTAGGGCTACCTCCCCTGAGTCCCCACCCCAAAGTCTACAGACTAGTAGGGCTACCTCCCCTGAGTCCCCACCCCAAAGTCTACAGACTAGTAGGGCTACCTCCCCTGAGTCCCCACCCCAAAGTCTACAGACTAGTAGGGCTACCTCCCCTGAGTCCCCACCCCAAAGTCTACAGACTAGTAGGGCTACCTCCCCTGAGTCCCCACCCCAAAGTCTACAGACTAGTAGGGCTACCTCCCCTGAGTCCCCACCCCAAAGTCTACAGACTAGTAGGGCTACCTCTCCCGAGTCCCCACCCCAAGGTCTACAGACTAGTAGGGCTACCTCTCCCGAGTCCCCACCCCAAAGTCTACAGACTAGTAGGGCTACCTCCCCTGAGTCTCCACCCCAAAGTCTACAGACTAGTAGGGCTACCTCCCCTGAGTCCCCACCCCAAAGTCTACAGACTAGTAGGGCTACCTCCCCTGAGTCCCCACCCCAAAGTCTACAGACTAGTAGGGCTACCTCCCCTGAGTCCCCACCCCAGTCTACAGACTAGTAGGGCTACCTCCCCTGAGTCCCCACCCCAAAGTCTACAGACTAATAGAGCTACCTCCCCTGAGTCCCCACCCCAAAGTCTACAGACTAATAGAGCTACCTCCCCTGAGTCCCCACCCCAAAGTCTACAGACTAGTAGTGCTACCTCCCCTGAGTCCCCACCCCAAAGTCTACAGACTAGTAGTGCTACCTCCCCTGAGTCCCCACCCCAAAGTCTACAGACTAGTAGGGCTACCTCCCCTGAGTCCCCACCCCAAAGTCTACAGACTAGTAGGGCTACCTCCCCTGAGTCCCCACCCCAAAGTCTACAGACTAGTAGGGCTACCTCCCCTGAGTCCCCACCCCAAAGTCTACAGACTAGTAGGGCTACCTCCCCTGAGTCCCCACCCCAAAGTCTACAGACTAGTAGGGCTACCTCCCCTGAGTCCCCACCCCAAAGTCTACAGACTAGTAGGGCTACCTCCCCTGAGTCCCCACCCCAAAGTCTACAGACTAGTAGAGCTACCTCCCCTGAGTCCCCACCCCAAAGTCTACAGACTAATAGAGCTACCTCCCCTGAGTCCCCACCCCAAAGTCTACAGACTAATAGAGCTACCTCCCCCGAGTCCCCACCCCCAAAGTCTACAGACTAGTAGGGCTACCTCCCCTGAGTCCCCACCCCAAAGTCTACAGACTAGTAGGGCTACCTCCCCTGAGTCCCCACCCCAAAGTCTACAGACTAGTAGGGCTACCTCCCCTGAGTCCCCACCCCAAAGTCTACAGACTAGTAAGGCTACCTCCCCCGAGTCCCCACCCCAAAGTCTACAGACTAGTAGAGCTACCTCCCCTGAGTCCCCACCCCAAAGTCTACAGACTAGTAGGGCTACCTCCCCCGAGTCCCCACCCCAAAGTCTACAGACTAGTAGGGCTACCTCCCCCGAGTCCCCACCCCAAAGTCTACAGACTAGTAGGGCTACCTCCCCCGAGTCCCCACCCCAAAGTCTACAGACTAGTAGGGCTACCTCCCCCGAGTCCCCACCCCAAAGTCTACAGACTAGTAGGGCTACCTCCCCTGAGTCCCCACCCCAAAGTCTACAGACTAGTAGGGCTACCTCCCCTGAGTCCCCAACCCAAAGTCTACAGACTAGTAGAGCTACCTCCCCTGAGTCCCCACCCCAAAGTCTACAGACTAGTAGGGCTACCTCCCCTGAGTCCCCACCCCAAAGTCTACAGACTAGTAGGGCTACCTCCCCTGAGTCCCCACCCCAAAGTCTACAGACTAGTAGGGCTACCTCCCCTGAGTCCCCACCCCAAAGTCTACAGACTAGTAGGGCTACCTCCCCTGAGTCCCCACCCCAAAGTCTACAGACTAGTAGGGCTACCTCCCCTGAGTCCCCACCCCAAAGTCTACAGACTAGTAGGGCTACCTCCCCTGAGTCCCCACCCCAAAGTCTACAGACTAGTAGGGCTACCTCCCCTGAGTCCCCACCCCAAAGTCTACAGACTAGTAGGGCTACCTCCCCTGAGTCCCCACCCCAAAGTCTACAGACTAGTAGGGCTACCTCCCCAGAGTCCCCACCCCAAAGTCTACAGACTAGTAGGGCTACCTCCCCTGAGTCCCCACCCCAAAGTCTACAGACTAGTAGGGCTACCTCCCCTGAGTCCCCACCCCAAAGTCTACAGACTAGTAGGGCTACCTCCCCTGAGTCCCCACCCCAAAGTCTACAGACTAGTAGGGCTACCTCCCCTGAGTCCCCACCCCAAAGTCTACAGACTAGTAGGGCTACCTCTCCCGAGTCCCCACCCCAAAGTCTACAGACTAGTAGGGCTACCTCTCCCGAGTCCCCACCCCAAAGTCTACAGACTAGTAGGGCTACCTCTCCCGAGTCCCCACCCCAAAGTCTACAGACTAGTAGGGCTACCTCCCCTGAGTCTCCACCCCAAAGTCTACAGACTAGTAGGGCTACCTCTCCCGAGTCCCCACCCCAAAGTCTACAGATTAGTAGGGCTACCTCTCCCAAGTCCCCACCCCAAAGTCTACAGACTAGTAGGGCTACCTCCCCTGAGTCTCCACCCCAAAGTCTACAGACTAGTAGGGCTACCTCCCCTGAGTCCCCACCACAAAGTCTACAGACTAGTAGGGCTACCTCTCCTGAGTCCCCACCACAAAGTCTACAGACTAGTAGGGCTACCTCCCCTGAGTCCCCACCCCAAAGTCTACAGACTAGTAGGGCTACCTCCCCTGAGTCCCCACCCCAAAGTCTACAGACTAATATAGCTACCTCCCCTGAGTCCCCACCCCAGAGTCTACAGACTAATAGAGCTACCTCCCCTCAGTCCCCACCCCAAGTCTACAGACTAGTAGTGCTACCTCCCCTGAGTCCCCACCCCAAAGTCTACAGACTAGTAGTGCTACCTCCCCTGAGTCCCCACCCCAAAGTCTACAGACTAGTAGGGCTACCTCCCCTGAGTCCCCACCCCAAAGTCTACAGACTAGTAGGGCTACCTCCCCTGAGTCCCCACCCCAAAGTCTACAGACTAGTAGGGCTACCTCCCCTGAGTCCCCACCCCAAAGTCTACAGACAAGTAGGGCTACCTCCCCTGAGTCCCCACCCCAAAGTCTACAGACTAGTAGGGCTACCTCCCCTGAGTCCCCACCCCAAAGTCTACAGACTAGTAGGGCTACCTCCCCTGAGTCCCCACCCCAAAGTCTACAGACTAGTAGGGCTACCTCCCCTGAGTCCCCACCCCAAAGTCTACAGACTAGTAGGGCTACCTCCCCTGAGTCCCCACCCCAAAGTCTACAGACTAGTAGGGCTACCTCCCCTGAGTCCCCACCCCAAAGTCTACAGACTAGTAGGGCTACCTCCCCTGAGTCCCCACCCCAAAGTCTACAGACTAGTAGGGCTACCTCCCCTGAGTCCCCACCCCAAAGTCTACAGACTAGTAGGGCTACCTCCCCTGAGTCCCCACCCCAAAGTCTACAGACTAGTAGGGCTACCTCCCCTGAGTCCCCACCCAAAAGTCTACAGACTAGTAGGGCTACCTCTCCCGAGTCCCCACCCCAAAGTCTACAGACTAGTAGGGCTACCTCTCCCGAGTCCCCACCCCAAAGTCTACAGACTAGTAGGGCTACCTCTCCCGAGTCCCCACCCCAAAGTCTACAGACTTGTAGGGCTACCTCCCC
This sequence comes from Salvelinus fontinalis, assembly GCF_029448725.1. Lineage (NCBI taxonomy): Eukaryota > Metazoa > Chordata > Actinopteri > Salmoniformes > Salmonidae > Salvelinus > Salvelinus fontinalis. The sequence continues at coordinate 12,225,507 of NC_074666.1, read as the reverse complement.
TGAGTCTCCACCCCAAAGTCTACAGACTAGTAGGGCTACCTCCCCTGAGTCCCCACCCCAAAGTCTACAGACTAGTAGGGCTACCTCCCCTGAGTCCCCACCCCAAAGTCTACAGACTAGTAGGGCTACCTCTCCCGAGTCCCCACCCCAAAGTCTACAGACTAGTAGGGCTACCTCCCCTGAGTCCCCACCCCAAAGTCTACAGACTAGTAGGGCTACCTCTCCCGAGTCCCCACCCCAAAGTCTACAGACTAGTAGGGCTACCTCCCCTGAGTCTCCACCCCAAAGTCTACAGACTAGTAGGGCTACCTCCCCTGAGTCCCCACCCCAAAGTCTACAGACTAATATAGCTACCTCCCCTGAGTCCCCACCCCAGAGTCTACAGACTAATAGAGCTACCTCCCCTCAGTCCCCACCCCAAGTCTACAGACTAGTAGTGCTACCTCCCCTGAGTCCCCACCCCAAAGTCTACAGACTAGTAGTGCTACCTCCCCTGAGTCCCCACCCCAAAGTCTACAGACTAGTAGGGCTACCTCCCCTGAGTCCCCACCCCAAAGTCTACAGACTAGTAGGGCTACCTCCCCTGAGTCCCCACCCCAAAGTCTACAGACTAGTAGGGCTACCTCCCCTGAGTCCCCACCCCAAAGTCTACAGACAAGTAGGGCTACCTCCCCTGAGTCCCCACCCCAAAGTCTACAGACTAGTAGGGCTACCTCCCCTGAGTCCCCACCCCAAAGTCTACAGACTAGTAGGGCTACCTCCCCTGAGTCCCCACCCCAAAGTCTACAGACTAGTAGGGCTACCTCCCCTGAGTCCCCACCCCAAAGTCTACAGACTAGTAGGGCTACCTCCCCTGAGTCCCCACCCCAAAGTCTACAGACTAGTAGGGCTACCTCCCCTGAGTCCCCACCCCAAAGTCTACAGACTAGTAGGGCTACCTCCCCTGAGTCCCCACCCCAAAGTCTACAGACTAGTAGGGCTACCTCCCCTGAGTCTCCACCCCAAAGTCTACAGATTAGTAGGGCTACCTCCCCTGAGTCCCCACCCCAAAGTCTACAGACTAATAGGGCTACCTCCCCTGAGTCCCCACCCCAAAGTCTACAGACTAGTAGGGCTACCTCCCCTGAGTCCCCACCCCAAAGTCTACAGACTAGTAGGGCTACCTCCCCTGAGTCCCCACCCCAAAGTCTACAGACTAGTAGGGCTACCTCCCCTGAGTCCCCACCCCAAAGTCTACAGACTAGTAGGGCTACCTCCCCTGAGTCCCCACCCCAAAGTCTACAGACTAGTAGGGCTACCTCCCCTGAGTCCCCACCCCAAAGTCTACAGACTAGTAGGGCTACCTCCCCTGAGTCCCCACCCCAAAGTCTACAGACTAGTAGGGCTACCTCTCCCGAGTCCCCACCCCAAGGTCTACAGACTAGTAGGGCTACCTCTCCCGAGTCCCCACCCCAAAGTCTACAGACTAGTAGGGCTACCTCTCCCGAGTCCCCACCCCAAAGTCTACAGACTAGTAGGGCTACCTCCCCTGAGTCTCCACCCCAAAGTCTACAGACTAGTAGGGCTACCTCCCCTGAGTCTCCATCCCAAAGTCTACAGACTAGTAGGGCTACCTCCCCAGAGTCCCCACCCCAAAGTCTACAGACTAGTAGGGCTACCTCCCCTGAGTCCCCACCCCAAAGTCTACAGACTAGTAGGGCTACCTCTCACGAGTCCCCACCCCAAAGTCTACAGACTAGTAGGGCTACCTCCCCTGAGTCTCCACCCCAAAGTCTACAGACTAGTAGGGCTACCTCCCCTGAGTCTCCATCCCAAAGTCTACAGACTAGTAGGGCTACCTCCCCAGAGTCCCCACCCCAAAGTCTACAGACTAGTAGGGCTACCTCCCCTGAGTCCCCACCCCAAAGTCTACAGACTAGTAGGGCTACCTCCCCTGAGTCCCCACCCCAAAGTCTACAGACTAGTAGGGCTACCTCCCCTGAGTCCCCACCCCAAAGTCTACAGACTAGTAGGGCTACCTCCCCTGAGTCCCCACCCCAAAGTCTACAGACTAGTAGGGCTACCTCCCCTGAGTCCCCACCCCAAAGTCTACAGACTAGTAGGGCTACCTCCCCTGAGTCTCCACCCCAAAGTCTACAGATTAGTAGGGCTACCTCCCCTGAGTCCCCACCCCAAAGTCTACAGACTAATAGGGCTACCTCCCCTGAGTCCCCACCCCAAAGTCTACAGACTAGTAGGGCTACCTCCCCTGAGTCCCCACCCCAAAGTCTACAGACTAGTAGGGCTACCTCCCCTGAGTCCCCACCCCAAAGTCTACAGACTAGTAGGGCTACCTCCCCTGAGTCCCCACCCCAAAGTCTACAGACTAGTAGGGCTACCTCCCCTGAGTCCCCACCCCAAAGTCTACAGACTAGTAGGGCTACCTCCCCTGAGTCCCCACCCCAAAGTCTACAGACTAGTAGGGCTACCTCCCCTGAGTCCCCACCCCAAAGTCTACAGACTAGTAGGGCTACCTCTCCCGAGTCCCCACCCCAAAGTCTACAGACTAGTAGGGCTACCTCTCCCGAGTCCCCACCCCAAAGTCTACAGACTTGTAGGGCTACCTCCCCTGAGTCTCCACCCCAAAGTCTACAGACTAGTAGGGCTACCTCCCCTGAGTCCCCACCCCAAAGTCTACAGACTAGTAGGGCTACCTCCCCTGAGTCCCCACCCCAAAGTCTACAGACTAGTAGGGCTACCTCTCCCGAGTCCCCACCCCAAAGTCTACAGACTAGTAGGGCTACCTCCCCTGAGTCCCCACCCCAAAGTCTACAGACTAGTAGGGCTACCTCTCCCGAGTCCCCACCCCAAAGTCTACAGACTAGTAGGGCTACCTCCCCTGAGTCTCCACCCCAAAGTCTACAGACTAGTAGGGCTACCTCCCCTGAGTCTCCACCCCAAAGTCTACAGACTAGTAGGGCTACCTCCCCTGAGTCCCCACCCCAAAGTCTACAGACTAATATAGCTACCTCCCCTGAGTCCCCACCCCAGAGTCTACAGACTAATAGAGCTACCTCCCCTCAGTCCCCACCCCAAGTCTACAGACTAGTAGTGCTACCTCCCCTGAGTCCCCACCCCAAAGTCTACAGACTAGTAGTGCTACCTCCCCTGAGTCCCCACCCCAAAGTCTACAGACTAGTAGGGCTACCTCCCCTGAGTCCCCACCCCAAAGTCTACAGACTAGTAGGGCTACCTCCCCTGAGTCCCCACCCCAAAGTCTACAGACTAGTAGGGCTACCTCCCCTGAGTCCCCACCCCAAAGTCTACAGACAAGTAGGGCTACCTCCCCTGAGTCCCCACCCCAAAGTCTACAGACTAGTAGGGCTACCTCCCCTGAGTCCCCACCCCAAAGTCTACAGACTAGTAGGGCTACCTCCCCTGAGTCCCCACCCCAAAGTCTACAGACTAGTAGGGCTACCTCCCCTGAGTCCCCACCCCAAAGTCTACAGACTAGTAGGGCTACCTCCCCTGAGTCCCCACCCCAAAGTCTACAGACTAGTAGGGCTACCTCCCCTGAGTCCCCACCCCAAAGTCTACAGACTAGTAGGGCTACCTCCCCTGAGTCCCCACCCCAAAGTCTACAGACTAGTAGGGCTACCTCCCCTGAGTCTCCACCCCAAAGTCTACAGATTAGTAGGGCTACCTCCCCTGAGTCCCCACCCCAAAGTCTACAGACTAATAGGGCTACCTCCCCTGAGTCCCCACCCCAAAGTCTACAGACTAGTAGGGCTACCTCCCCTGAGTCCCCACCCCAAAGTCTACAGACTAGTAGGGCTACCTCCCCTGAGTCCCCACCCCAAAGTCTACAGACTAGTAGGGCTACCTCCCCTGAGTCCCCACCCCAAAGTCTACAGACTAGTAGGGCTACCTCCCCTGAGTCCCCACCCCAAAGTCTACAGACTAGTAGGGCTACCTCCCCTGAGTCCCCACCCCAAAGTCTACAGACTAGTAGGGCTACCTCCCCTGAGTCCCCACCCCAAAGTCTACAGACTAGTAGGGCTACCTCTCCCGAGTCCCCACCCCAAGGTCTACAGACTAGTAGGGCTACCTCTCCCGAGTCCCCACCCCAAAGTCTACAGACTAGTAGGGCTACCTCCCCTGAGTCTCCACCCCAAAGTCTACAGACTAGTAGGGCTACCTCCCCTGAGTCCCCACCCCAAAGTCTACAGACTAGTAGGGCTACCTCCCCTGAGTCCCCACCCCAAAGTCTACAGACTAGTAGGGCTACCTCCCCTGAGTCCCCACCCCAGTCTACAGACTAGTAGGGCTACCTCCCCTGAGTCCCCACCCCAAAGTCTACAGACTAATAGAGCTACCTCCCCTGAGTCCCCACCCCAAAGTCTACAGACTAATAGAGCTACCTCCCCTGAGTCCCCACCCCAAAGTCTACAGACTAGTAGTGCTACCTCCCCTGAGTCCCCACCCCAAAGTCTACAGACTAGTAGTGCTACCTCCCCTGAGTCCCCACCCCAAAGTCTACAGACTAGTAGGGCTACCTCCCCTGAGTCCCCACCCCAAAGTCTACAGACTAGTAGGGCTACCTCCCCTGAGTCCCCACCCCAAAGTCTACAGACTAGTAGGGCTACCTCCCCTGAGTCCCCACCCCAAAGTCTACAGACTAGTAGGGCTACCTCCCCTGAGTCCCCACCCCAAAGTCTACAGACTAGTAGGGCTACCTCCCCTGAGTCCCCACCCCAAAGTCTACAGACTAGTAGGGCTACCTCCCCTGAGTCCCCACCCCAAAGTCTACAGACTAGTAGAGCTACCTCCCCTGAGTCCCCACCCCAAAGTCTACAGACTAATAGAGCTACCTCCCCTGAGTCCCCACCCCAAAGTCTACAGACTAATAGAGCTACCTCCCCCGAGTCCCCACCCCCAAAGTCTACAGACTAGTAGGGCTACCTCCCCTGAGTCCCCACCCCAAAGTCTACAGACTAGTAGGGCTACCTCCCCTGAGTCCCCACCCCAAAGTCTACAGACTAGTAGGGCTACCTCCCCTGAGTCCCCACCCCAAAGTCTACAGACTAGTAAGGCTACCTCCCCCGAGTCCCCACCCCAAAGTCTACAGACTAGTAGAGCTACCTCCCCTGAGTCCCCACCCCAAAGTCTACAGACTAGTAGGGCTACCTCCCCCGAGTCCCCACCCCAAAGTCTACAGACTAGTAGGGCTACCTCCCCCGAGTCCCCACCCCAAAGTCTACAGACTAGTAGGGCTACCTCCCCCGAGTCCCCACCCCAAAGTCTACAGACTAGTAGGGCTACCTCCCCCGAGTCCCCACCCCAAAGTCTACAGACTAGTAGGGCTACCTCCCCTGAGTCCCCACCCCAAAGTCTACAGACTAGTAGGGCTACCTCCCCTGAGTCCCCAACCCAAAGTCTACAGACTAGTAGAGCTACCTCCCCTGAGTCCCCACCCCAAAGTCTACAGACTAGTAGGGCTACCTCCCCTGAGTCCCCACCCCAAAGTCTACAGACTAGTAGGGCTACCTCCCCTGAGTCCTCACCCCAAAGTCTACAGACTAGTAGGGCTACCTCCCCTGAGTCCCCACCCCAAAGTCTACAGACTAGTAGGGCTACCTCCCCTGAGTCCCCACCCCAAAGTCTACAGACTAGTAGGGCTACCTCCCCTGAGTCCCCACCCCAAAGTCTACAGACTAGTAGGGCTACCTCCCCTGAGTCCCCACCCCAAAGTCTACAGACTAGTAGGGCTACCTCCCCTGAGTCCCCACCCCAAAGTCTACAGACTAGTAGGGCTACCTCCCCTGAGTCCCCACCCCAAAGTCTACAGACTAGTAGGGCTACCTCCCCAGAGTCCCCACCCCAAAGTCTACAGACTAGTAGGGCTACCTCCCCTGAGTCCCCACCCCAAAGTCTACAGACTAGTAGGGCTACCTCCCCTGAGTCCCCACCCCAAAGTCTACAGACTAGTAGGGCTACCTCCCCTGAGTCCCCACCCCAAAGTCTACAGACTAGTAGGGCTACCTCCCCTGAGTCCCCACCCCAAAGTCTACAGACTAGTAGGGCTACCTCTCCCGAGTCCCCACCCCAAAGTCTACAGACTAGTAGGGCTACCTCTCCCGAGTCCCCACCCCAAAGTCTACAGACTAGTAGGGCTACCTCTCCCGAGTCCCCACCCCAAAGTCTACAGACTAGTAGGGCTACCTCCCCTGAGTCTCCACCCCAAAGTCTACAGACTAGTAGGGCTACCTCTCCCGAGTCCCCACCCCAAAGTCTACAGATTAGTAGGGCTACCTCTCCCAAGTCCCCACCCCAAAGTCTACAGACTAGTAGGGCTACCTCCCCTGAGTCTCCACCCCAAAGTCTACAGACTAGTAGGGCTACCTCCCCTGAGTCTCCACCCCAAAGTCTACAGACTAGTAGGGCTACCTCCCCTGAGTCCCCACCCCAAAGTCTACAGACTAGTAGGGCTACCTCCCCTGAGTCCCCACCCCAAAGTCTACAGACTAGTAGGGCTACCTCCCCTGAGTCCCCACCCCAAAGTCTACAGACAAGTAGGGCTACCTCCCCTGAGTCCCCACCCCAAAGTCTACAGACTAGTAGGGCTACCTCCCCTGAGTCCCCACCCCAAAGTCTACAGACTAGTAGGGCTACCTCCCCTGAGTCCCCACCCCAAAGTCTACAGACTAGTAGGGCTACCTCCCCTGAGTCCCCACCCCAAAGTCTACAGACTAGTAGGGCTACCTCCCCTGAGTCCCCACCCCAAAGTCTACAGACTAGTAGGGCTACCTCCCCTGAGTCCCCACCCCAAAGTCTACAGACTAGTAGGGCTACCTCCCCTGAGTCCCCACCCCAAAGTCTACAGACTAGTAGGGCTACCTCCCCCGAGTCCCCACCCCAAAGTCTACAGACTAGTAGGGCTACCTCCCCTGAGTCCCCACCCCAAAGTCTACAGACTAGTAGGGCTACCTCCCCTGAGTCCCCACCCCAAAGTCTACAGACTAGTAGGGCTACCCCCCCTGAGTCCCCACCCCAAAGTCTACAGACTAGTAGGGCTACCTCCCCTGAGTCCCCACCCCAAAGTCTACAGACTAGTAGGGCTACCTCCCCTGAGTCTCCACCCCAAAGTCTAGAGACTAGTAGGGCTACCTCCCCTGAGTCTCCATCCCAAAGTCTACAGACTAGTAGGGCTACCTCCCCAGAGTCCCCACCCCAAAGTCTACAGACTAGTAGGGCTACCTCCCCTGAGTCCCCACCCCAAAGTCTACAGACTAGTAGGGCTACCTCCCCTGAGTCCCCACCCCAAAGTCTACAGACTAGTAGGGCTACCTCCCCTGAGTCTCCACCCCAAAGTCTACAGACTAGTAGGGCTACCTCCCCTGAGTCCCCACCCCAAAGTCTACAGACTAGTAGGGCTACCTCCCCTGAGTCCCCACCACAAAGTCTACAGACTAGTAGGGCTACCTCCCCTGAGTCCCCACCCCAAAGTCTACAGACTAGTAGGGCTACCTCCCCTGAGTCCCCACCCCAAAGTCTACAGACTAGTAGGGCTACCTCCCCTGAGTCCCCACCCCAAAGTCTACAGACTAGTAGGGCTACCTCCCCTGAGTCTCCACCCCAAAGTCTACAGACTAGTAGGGCTACCTCCCCTGAGTCCCCACCCCAAAGTCTACAGACTAGTAGGGCTACCTCCCCTGAGTCCCCACCCCAAAGTCTACAGACTAGTAGGGCTACCTCTCCTGAGTCCCCACCCCAAAGTCTACAGACTAGTAGGGCTACCTCCCCTGAGTCCCCACCCCAAAGTCTACAGACTAATAGAGCTACCTCCCCTGAGTCCCCACCCCAAAGTCTACAGACTAATAGAGCTACCTCCCCTGAGTCCCAACCCCAAAGTCTACAGAGTAGTAGGGCTACCTCCCCTGAGTCCCCACCCCAAAGTCTACAGACTAGTAGGGCTACCTCCCCTGAGTCCCCACCCCAAAGTCTACAGACTAGTAGGGCTACCTCCCCTGAGTCCCCACCCCAAAGTCTACAGACTAGTTGGGCTACCTCTCCCGAGTCCCCACCCCAAAGTCTACAGACTAGTAGGGCTACCTCTCCCGAGTCCCCACCCCAAAGTCTACAGACTAGTAGGGCTACCTCCCCTGAGTCTCCACCCCAAAGTCTACAGACTAGTAGGGCTACCTCTCCCGAGTCCCCACCCCAAAGTCTACAGACTAGTAGGGCTACCTCCCCAGAGTCTCCACCCCAAAGTCTACAGACTAGTAGGGCTACCTCCCCTGAGTCCCCACCCCAAAGTCTACAGACTAGTAGGGCTACCTCCCCTGAGTCCCCACCCCAAAGTCTACAGACTAGTAGGGCTACCTCCCCTGAGTCTCCACCCCAAAGTCTACAGACTAGTAGGGCTACCTCCCCTGAGTCCCCACCCCAAAGTCTACAGACTAGTAGGGCTACCTCCCCTGAGTCCCCACCACAAAGTCTACAGACTAGTAGGGCTACCTCCCCTGAGTCCCCACCCCAAAGTCTACAGACTAGTAGGGCTACCTCCCCTGAGTCCCCACCCCAAAGTCTACAGACTAGTAGGGCTACCTCCCCTGAGTCCCCACCCCAAAGTCTACAGACTAGTAGGGCTACCTCCCCTGAGTCTCCACCCCAAAGTCTACAGACTAGTAGGGCTACCTCCCCTGAGTCCCCACCCCAAAGTCTACAGACTAGTAGGGCTACCTCCCCTGAGTCCCCACCCCAAAGTCTACAGACTAGTAGGGCTACCTCTCCTGAGTCCCCACCCCAAAGTCTACAGACTAGTAGGGCTACCTCCCCTGAGTCCCCACCCCAAAGTCTACAGACTAATAGAGCTACCTCCCCTGAGTCCCCACCCCAAAGTCTACAGACTAATAGAGCTACCTCCCCTGAGTCCCAACCCCAAAGTCTACAGAGTAGTAGGGCTACCTCCCCTGAGTCCCCACCCCAAAGTCTACAGACTAGTAGGGCTACCTCCCCTGAGTCCCCACCCCAAAGTCTACAGACTAGTAGGGCTACCTCCCCTGAGTCCCCACCCCAAAGTCTACAGACTAGTTGGGCTACCTCTCCCGAGTCCCCACCCCAAAGTCTACAGACTAGTAGGGCTACCTCTCCCGAGTCCCCACCCCAAAGTCTACAGACTAGTAGGGCTACCTCCCCGAGTCTCCACCCCAAAGTCTACAGACTAGTAGGGCTACCTCTCCCGAGTCCCCACCCCAAAGTCTACAGACTAGTAGGGCTACCTCCCCTGAGTCTCCACCCCAAAGTCTACAGACTAGTAGGGCTACCTCCCCTGAGTCCCCACCCCAAAGTCTACAGACTAGTAGGGCTACCTCCCCTGAGTCCCCACCCCAAAGTCTACAGACTAGTAGGGCTACCTCCCCTGAGTCCCCACCCCAAAGTCTACAGACTAGTAGGGCTACCTCCCCTGAGTCCCCACCCCAAAGTCTACAGACTAGTAGGGCTACCTCCCCTGAGTCCCCACCCCAAAGTCTACAGACTAATATAGCTACCTCCCCTGAGTCCCCACCCCAGAGTCTACAGACTAATAGAGCTACCTCCCCTCAGTCCCCACCCCAAGTCTACAGACTAGTAGTGCTACCTCCCCTGAGTCCCCACCCCAAAGTCTACAGACTAGTAGTGCTACCTCCCCTGAGTCCCCACCCCAAAGTCTACAGACTAGTAGGGCTACCTCCCCTGAGTCCCCACCCCAAAGTCTACAGACTAGTAGGGCTACCTCCCCTGAGTCCCCACCCCAAAGTCTACAGACTAGTAGGGCTACCTCCCCTGAGTCCCCACCCCAAAGTCTACAGACAAGTAGGGCTACCTCCCCTGAGTCCCCACCCCAAAGTCTACAGACTAGTAGGGCTACCTCCCCTGAGTCCCCACCCCAAAGTCTACAGACTAGTAGGGCTACCTCCCCTGAGTCCACACCCCAAAGTCTACAGACTAGTAGGGCTACCTCCCCTGAGTCCCCACCCCAAAGTCTACAGACTAGCAGGGCTACCTCCCCTGAGTCCCCACCCCAAAGTCTACAGACTAGTAGGGCTACCTCCCCTGAGTCCCCACCCCAAAGTCTACAGACTAGTAGGGCTACCTCCCCTGAGTCTCCACCCCAAAGTCTACAGACTAGTAGGGCTACCTCCCCTGAGTCTCCATCCCAAAGTCTACAGACTAGTAGGGCTACCTCCCCAGAGTCCCCACCCCAAAGTCTACAGACTAGTAGGGCTACCTCCCCTGAGTCCCCACCCCAAAGTCTACAGACTAGTAGGGCTACCTCCCCTGAGTCCCCACCCCAAAGTCTACAGACTAGTAGGGCTACCTCCCCTGAGTCTCCACCCCAAAGTCTACAGACTAGTAGGGCTACCTCCCCTGAGTCCCCACCCCAAAGTCTACAGACTAGTAGGGCTACCTCCCCTGAGTCCCCACCCCAAAGTCTACAGACTAGTAGGGCTACCTCCCCTGAGTCCCCACCCCAGTCTACAGACTAGTAGGGCTACCTCCCCTGAGTCCCCACCCCAAAGTCTACAGACTAATAGAGCTACCTCCCCTGAGTCCCCACCCCAAAGTCTACAGACTAATAGAGCTACCTCCCCTGAGTCCCCACCCCAAAGTCTACAGACTAATAGAGCTACCTCCCCTGAGTCCCCACCCCAAAGTCTACAGACTAATAGAGCTACCTCCCCTGAGTCCCCACCCCAAAGTCTACAGACTAATAGAGCTACCTCCCCTGAGTCCCCACCCCCAAAGTCTACAGACTAGTAGGGCTACCTCCCCTGAGTCCCCACCCCAAAGTCTACAGACTAGTAGGGCTACCTCCCCTGAGTCCCCACCCCAAAGTCTACAGACTAGTAGGGCTACCTCCCCTGAGTCCCCACCCCAAAGTCTACAGACTAGTAAGGCTACCTCCCCCGAGTCCCCACCCCAAAGTCTACAGACTAGTAGAGCTACCTCCCCTGAGTCCCCACCCCAAAGTCTACAGACTAGTAGGGCTACCTCCCCCGAGTCCCCACCCCAAAGTCTACAGACTAGTAGGGCTACCTCCCCCGAGTCCCCACCCCAAAGTCTACAGACTAGTAGGGCTACCTCCCCCGAGTCCCCACCCCAAAGTCTACAGACTAGTAGGGCTACCTCCCCCGAGTCCCCACCCCAAAGTCTACAGACTAGTAGGGCTACCTCCCCTGAGTCCCCACCCCAAAGTCTACAGACTAGTAGGGCTACCTCCCCTGAGTCCCCAACCCAAAGTCTACAGACTAGTAGAGCTACCTCCCCTGAGTCCCCACCCCAAAGTCTACAGACTAGTAGGGCTACCTCCCCTGAGTCCCCACCCCAAAGTCTACAGACTAGTAGGGCTACCTCCCCTGAGTCCTCACCCCAAAGTCTACAGACTAGTAGGGCTACCTCCCCTGAGTCCCCACCCCAAAGTCTACAGACTAGTAGGGCTACCTCCCCTGAGTCCCCACCCCAAAGTCTACAGACTAGTAGGGCTACCTCCCCTGAGTCCCCACCCCAAAGTCTACAGACTAGTAGGGCTACCTCCCCTGAGTCCCCACCCCAAAGTCTACAGACTAGTAGGGCTACCTCCCCTGAGTCCCCACCCCAAAGTCTACAGACTAGTAGGGCTACCTCCCCTGAGTCCCCACCCCAAAGTCTACAGACTAGTAGGGCTACCTCCCCTGAGTCCCCACCCCAAAGTCTACAGACTAGTAGGGCTACCTCCCCTGAGTCCCCACCCCAAAGTCTACAGACTAGTAGGGCTACCTCTCCCGAGTCCCCACCCCAAAGTCTACAGACTAGTAGGGCTACCTCTCCCGAGTCCCCACCCCAAAGTCTACAGACTAGTAGGGCTACCTCTCCCGAGTCCCCACCCCAAAGTCTACAGACTAGTAGGGCTACCTCCCCTGAGTCTCCACCCCAAAGTCTACAGACTAGTAGGGCTACCTCTCCCGAGTCCCCACCCCAAAGTCTACAGATTAGTAGGGCTACCTCTCCCGAGTCCCCACCCCAAAGTCTACAGACTAGTAGGGCTACCTCCCCTGAGTCTCCACCCCAAAGTCTACAGACTAGTAGGGCTACCTCCCCTGAGTCTCCACCCCAAAGTCTACAGACTAGTAGGGCTACCTCCCCTGAGTCCCCACCCCAAAGTCTACAGACTAGTAGGGCTACCTCCCCTGAGTCCCCACCCCAAAGTCTACAGACTAGTAGGGCTACCTCCCCTGAGTCCCCACCCCAAAGTCTACAGACTAGTAGGGCTACCTCCCCTGAGTCCCCACCCCAAAGTCTACAGACTAGTAGGGCTACCTCCCCTGAGTCCCCACCCCAAAGTCTACAGACTAGTAGGGCTACCTCCCCTGAGTCCCCACCCCAAAGTCTACAGACTAGTAGGGCTACCTCCCCTGAGTCCCCACCCCAAAGTCTACAGACTAGTAGGGCTACCTCCCCTGAGTCCCCACCCCAAAGTCTACAGACTAGTAGGGCTACCTCCCCTGAGTCCCCACCCCAAAGTCTACAGACTAGTAGGGCTACCTCCCCTGAGTCCCCACCCCAAAGTCTACAGACTAGTAGGGCTACCTCTCCCGAGTCCCCACCCCAAAGTCTACAGACTAGTAGGGCTACCTCTCCCGAGTCCCCACCCCAAAGTCTACAGACTAGTAGGGCTACCTCTCCCGAGTCCCCACCCCAAAGTCTACAGACTAGTAGGGCTACCTCCCCTGAGTCTCCACCCCAAAGTCTACAGACTAGTAGGGCTACCTCTCCCGAGTCCCCACCCCAAAGTCTACAGATTAGTAGGGCTACCTCTCCCGAGTCCCCACCCCAAAGTCTACAGACTAGTAGGGCTACCTCCCCTGAGTCTCCACCCCAAAGTCTACAGACTAGTAGGGCTACCTCCCCTGAGTCTCCACCCCAAAGTCTACAGACTAGTAGGGCTACCTCCCCTGAGTCCCCACCCCAAAGTCTACAGACTAGTAGGGCTACCTCCCCTGAGTCCCCACCCCAAAGTCTACAGACTAGTAGGGCTACCTCCCCTGAGTCCCCACCCCAAAGTCTACAGACAAGTAGGGCTACCTCCCCTGAGTCCCCACCCCAAAGTTTACAGACTAGTAGGGCTACCTCCCCTGAGTCCCCACCCCAAAGTCTACAGACTAGTAGGGCTACCTCCCCTGAGTCCCCACCCCAAAGTCTACAGACTAGTAGGGCTACCTCCCCTGAGTCCCCACCCCAAAGTCTACAGACTAGTAGGGCTACCTCCCCTGAGTCCCCACCCCAAAGTCTACAGACTAGTAGGGCTACCTCCCCTGAGTCCCCACCCCAAAGTCTACAGACTAGTAGGGCTACCTCCCCTGAGTCCCCACCCCAAAGTCTACAGACTAGTAGGGCTACCTCCCCCGAGTCCCCACCCCAAAGTCTACAGACTAGTAGGGCTACCTCCCCTGAGTCCCCACCCCAAAGTCTACAGACTAGTAGGGCTACCTCCCCTGAGTCCCCACCCCAAAGTCTACAGACTAGTAGGGCTACCCCCCCTGAGTCCCCACCCCAAAGTCTACAGACTAGTAGGGCTACCTCCCCTGAGTCCCCACCCCAAAGTCTACAGACTAGTAGGGCTACCTCCCCTGAGTCTCCACCCCAAAGTCTACAGACTAGTAGGGCTACCTCCCCTGAGTCTCCATCCCAAAGTCTACAGACTAGTAGGGCTACCTCCCCAGAATCCCCACCCCAAAGTCTACAGACTAGTAGGGCTACCTCCCCTGAGTCCCCACCCCAAAGTCTACAGACTAGTAGGGCTACCTCCCCTGAGTCCCCACCCCAAAGTCTACAGACTAGTAGGGCTACCTCCCCTGAGTCTCCACCCCAAAGTCTACAGACTAGTAGGGCTACCTCCCCTGAGTCCCCACCCCAAAGTCTACAGACTAGTAGGGCTACCTCCCCTGAGTCCCCACCACAAAGTCTACAGACTAGTAGGGCTACCTCCCCTGAGTCCCCACCCCAAAGTCTACAGACTAGTAGGGCTACCTCCCCTGAGTCCCCACCCCAAAGTCTACAGACTAGTAGGGCTACCTCCCCTGAGTCCCCACCCCAAAGTCTACAGACTAGTAGGGCTACCTCCCCTGAGTCTCCACCCCAAAGTCTACAGACTAGTAGGGCTACCTCCCCTGAGTCCCCACCCCAAAGTCTACAGACTAGTAGGGCTACCTCCCCTGAGTCCCCACCCCAAAGTCTACAGACTAGTAGGGCTACCTCTCCTGAGTCCCCACCCCAAAGTCTACAGACTAGTAGGGCTACCTCCCCTGAGTCCCCACCCCAAAGTCTACAGACTAATAGAGCTACCTCCCCTGAGTCCCCACCCCAAAGTCTACAGACTAATAGAGCTACCTCCCCTGAGTCCCAACCCCAAAGTCTACAGAGTAGTAGGGCTACCTCCCCTGAGTCCCCACCCCAAAGTCTACAGACTAGTAGGGCTACCTCCCCTGAGTCCCCACCCCAAAGTCTACAGACTAGTAGGGCTACCTCCCCTGAGTCCCCACCCCAAAGTCTACAGACTAGTTGGGCTACCTCTCCCGAGTCCCCACCCCAAAGTCTACAGACTAGTAGGGCTACCTCTCCCGAGTCCCCACCCCAAAGTCTACAGACTAGTAGGGCTACCTCCCCTGAGTCTCCACCCCAAAGTCTACAGACTAGTAGGGCTACCTCTCCCGAGTCCCCACCCCAAAGTCTACAGATTAGTAGGGCTACCTCTCCCGAGTCCCCACCCCAAAGTCTACAGACTAGTAGGGCTACCTCCCCTGAGTCTCCACCCCAAAGTCTACAGACTAGTAGGGCTACCTCCCCTGAGTCCCCACCCCAAAGTCTACAGACTAGTAGGGCTACCTCCCCTGAGTCCCCACCCCAAAGTCTACAGACTAGTAGGGCTACCTCCCCTGAGTCCCCACCCCAAAGTCTACAGACTAGTAGGGCTACCTCCCCTGAGTCTCCACCCCAAAGTCTACAGACTAGTAGGGCTACCTCCCCTGAGTCCCCACCCCAAAGTCTACAGACTAGTAGGGCTACCTCCCCTGAGTCCCCACCACAAAGTCTACAGACTAGTAGGGCTACCTCCCCTGAGTCCCCACCCCAAAGTCTACAGACTAGTAGGGCTACCTCCCCTGAGTCCCCACCCCAAAGTCTACAGACTAATATAGCTACCTCCCCTGAGTCCCCACCCCAGAGTCTACAGACTAATAGAGCTACCTCCCCTCAGTCCCCACCCCAAGTCTACAGACTAGTAGTGCTACCTCCCCTGAGTCCCCACCCCAAAGTCTACAGACTAGTAGTGCTACCTCCCCTGAGTCCCCACCCCAAAGTCTACAGACTAGTAGGGCTACCTCCCCTGAGTCCCCACCCCAAAGTCTACAGACTAGTAGGGCTACCTCCCCTGAGTCCCCACCCCAAAGTCTACAGACTAGTAGGGCTACCTCCCCTGAGTCCCCACCCCAAAGTCTACAGACAAGTAGGGCTACCTCCCCTGAGTCCCCACCCCAAAGTCTACAGACTAGTAGGGCTACCTCCCCTGAGTCCCCACCCCAAAGTCTACAGACTAGTAGGGCTACCTCCCCTGAGTCCCCACCCCAAAGTCTACAGACTAGTAGGGCTACCTCCCCTGAGTCCCCACCCCAAAGTCTACAGACTAGTAGGGCTACCTCCCCTGAGTCCCCACCCCAAAGTCTACAGACTAGTAGGGCTACCTCCCCTGAGTCCCCACCCCAAAGTCTACAGACTAGTAGGGCTACCTCCCCTGAGTCCCCACCCCAAAGTCTACAGACTAGTAGGGCTACCTCCCCTGAGTCTCCACCCCAAAGTCTACAGATTAGTAGGGCTACCTCCCCTGAGTCCCCACCCCAAAGTCTACAGACTAATAGGGCTACCTCCCCTGAGTCCCCACCCCAAAGTCTACAGACTAGTAGGGCTACCTCCCCTGAGTCCCCACCCCAAAGTCTACAGACTAGTAGGGCTACCTCCCCTGAGTCCCCACCCCAAAGTCTACAGACTAGTAGGGCTACCTCCCCTGAGTCCCCACCCCAAAGTCTACAGACTAGTAGGGCTACCTCCCCTGAGTCCCCACCCCAAAGTCTACAGACTAGTAGGGCTACCTCCCCTGAGTCCCCACCCCAAAGTCTACAGACTAGTAGGGCTACCTCCCCTGAGTCTCCACCCCAAAGTCTACAGATTAGTAGGGCTACCTCCCCTGAGTCCCCACCCCAAAGTCTACAGACTAATAGGGCTACCTCCCCTGAGTCCCCACCCCAAAGTCTACAGACTAGTAGGGCTACCTCCCCTGAGTCCCCACCCCAAAGTCTACAGACTAGTAGGGCTACCTCCCCTGAGTCCCCACCCCAAAGTCTACAGACTAGTAGGGCTACCTCCCCTGAGTCCCCACCCCAAAGTCTACAGACTAGTAGGGCTACCTCCCCTGAGTCCCCACCCCAAAGTCTACAGACTAGTAGGGCTACCTCCCCTGAGTCCCCACCCCAAAGTCTACAGACTAGTAGGGCTACCTCCCCTGAGTCCCCACCCCAAAGTCTACAGACTAGTAGGGCTACCTCTCCCGAGTCCCCACCCCAAAGTCTACAGACTAGTAGGGCTACCTCTCCCGAGTCCCCACCCCAAAGTCTACAGACTAGTAGGGCTACCTCTCCCGAGTCCCCACCCCAAAGTCTACAGACTAGTAGGGCTACCTCCCCTGAGTCTCCACCCCAAAGTCTACAGACTAGTAGGGCTACCTCTCCCGAGTCCCCACCCCAAAGTCTACAGATTAGTAGGGCTACCTCTCCCGAGTCCCCACCCCAAAGTCTACAGACTAGTAGGGCTACCTCCCCTGAGTCTCCACCCCAAAGTCTACAGACTAGTAGGGCTACCTCCCCTGAGTCCCCACCCCAAAGTCTACAGACTAGTAGGGCTACCTCCCCTGAGTCCCCACCCCAAAGTCTACAGACTAGTAGGGCTACCTCTCCCGAGTCCCCACCCCAAAGTCTACAGACTAGTAGGGCTACCTCCCCTGAGTCTCCACCCCAAAGTCTACAGACTAGTAGGGCTACCTCCCCTGAGTCTCCACCCCAAAGTCTACAGACTAGTAGGGCTACCTCCCCTGAGTCCCCACCCCAAGTCTACAGACTAGTAGGGCTACCTCCCCTGAGTCCCCACCCCAAAGTCTACAGACTAGTAGGGCTACCTCCCCTGAGTCTCCACCCCAAAGTCTACAGACTAGTAGGGCTACCTCCCCTGAGTCCCCACCCCAAAGTCTACAGACTAGTAGGGCTACCTCCCCTGAGTCCCCACCCCAAAGTCTACAGACTAGTAGGGCTACCTCTCCTGAGTCCCCACCCCAAAGTCTACAGACTAGTAGGGCTACCTCCCCTGAGTCCCCACCCCAAAGTCTACAGACTAATAGAGCTACCTCCCCTGAGTCCCCACCCCAAATTCTACAGACTAATAGAGCTACCTCCCCTGAGTCCCAACCCCAAAGTCTACAGAGTAGTAGGGCTACCTCCCCTGAGTCCCCACCCCAAAGTCTACAGACTAGTAGGGCTACCTCCCCTGAGACCCCACCCCAAAGTCTACAGACTAGTAGGGCTACCTCCCCTGAGTCCCCACCCCAAAGTCTACAGACTAGTTGGGCTACCTCTCCCGAGTCCCCACCCCAAAGTCTACAGACTAGTAGGGCTACCTCTCCCGAGTCCCCACCCCAAAGTCTACAGACTAGTAGGGCTACCTCCCCTGAGTCTCCACCCCAAAGTCTACAGACTAGTAGGGCTACCTCTCCCGAGTCCCCACCCCAAAGTCTACAGATTAGTAGGGCTACCTCTCCCGAGTCCCCACCCCAAAGTCTACAGACTAGTAGGGCTACCTCCCCTGAGTCTCCACCCCAAAGTCTACAGACTAGTAGGGCTACCTCCCCTGAGTCCCCACCCCAAAGTCTACAGACTAGTAGGGCTACCTCCCCTGAGTCCCCACCCCAAAGTCTACAGACTAGTAGGGATACCTCCCCTGAGTCCCCACCCCAAAGTCTACAGACTAGTAGGGCTACCTCCCCTGAGTCTCCACCCCAAAGTCTACAGACTAGTAGGGCTACCTCCCCTGAGTCCCCACCCCAAAGTCTACAGACTAGTAGGGCTACCTCCCCTGAGTCCCCACCATAAAGTCTACAGACTAGTAGGGCTACCTCCCCTGAGTCCCCACCCCAAAGTCTACAGACTAGTAGGGCTACCTCCCCTGAGTCCCCACCCCAAAGTCTACAGACTAATATAGCTACCTCCCCTGAGTCCCCACCCCAGAGTCTACAGACTAATAGAGCTACCTCCCCTCAGTCCCCACCCCAAGTCTACAGACTAGTAGTGCTACCTCCCCTGAGTCCCCACCCCAAAGTCTACAGACTAGTAGTGCTACCTCCCCTGAGTCCCCACCCCAAAGTCTACAGACTAGTAGGGCTACCTCCCCTGAGTCCCCACCCCAAAGTCTACAGACTAGTAGGGCTACCTCCCCTGAGTCCCCACCCCAAAGTCTACAGACTAGTAGGGCTACCTCCCCTGAGTCCCCACCCCAAAGTCTACAGACAAGTAGGGCTACCTCCCCTGAGTCCCCACCCCAAAGTCTACAGACTAGTAGGGCTACCTCCCCTGAGTCCCCACCCCAAAGTCTACAGACTAGTAGGGCTACCTCCCCTGAGTCCCCACCCCAAAGTCTACAGACTAGTAGGGCTACCTCCCCTGAGTCCCCACCCCAAAGTCTACAGACTAGTAGGGCTACCTCCCCTGAGTCCCCACCCCAAAGTCTACAGACTAGTAGGGCTACCTCCCCTGAGTCCCCACCCCAAAGTCTACAGACTAGTAGGGCTACCTCCCCTGAGTCCCCACCCCAAAGTCTACAGACTAGTAGGGCTACCTCCCCTGAGTCTCCACCCCAAAGTCTACAGATTAGTAGGGCTACCTCCCCTGAGTCCCCACCCCAAAGTCTACAGACTAATAGGGCTACCTCCCCTGAGTCCCCACCCCAAAGTCTACAGACTAGTAGGGCTACCTCCCCTGAGTCCCCACCCCAAAGTCTACAGACTAGTAGGGCTACCTCCCCTGAGTCCCCACCCCAAAGTCTACAGACTAGTAGGGCTACCTCCCCTGAGTCCCCACCCCAAAGTCTACAGACTAGTAGGGCTACCTCCCCTGAGTCCCCACCCCAAAGTCTACAGACTAGTAGGGCTACCTCCCCTGAGTCCCCACCCCAAAGTCTACAGACTAGTAGGGCTACCTCCCCTGAGTCCCCACCCCAAAGTCTACAGACTAGTAGGGCTACCTCTCCCGAGTCCCCACCCCAAAGTCTACAGACTAGTAGGGCTACCTCTCCCGAGTCCCCACCCCAAAGTCTACAGACTAGTAGGGCTACCTCTCCCGAGTCCCCACCCCAAAGTCTACAGACTAGTAGGGCTACCTCCCCTGAGTCTCCACCCCAAAGTCTACAGACTAGTAGGGCTACCTCCCCTGAGTCTCCATCCCAAAGTCTACAGACTAGTAGGGCTACCTCCCCAGAGTCCCCACCCCAAAGTCTACAGACTAGTAGGGCTACCTCCCCTGAGTCCCCACCCCAAAGTCTACAGACTAGTAGGGCTACCTCTCCCGAGTCCCCACCCCAAAGTCTACAGACTAGTAGGGCTACCTCCCCTGAGTCTCCACCCCAAAGTCTACAGACTAGTAGGGCTACCTCCCCTGAGTCTCCATCCCAAAGTCTACAGACTAGTAGGGCTACCTCCCCAGAGTCCCCACCCCAAAGTCTACAGACTAGTAGGGCTACCTCCCCTGAGTCCCCACCCCAAAGTCTACAGACTAGTAGGGCTACCTCCCCTGAGTCCCCACCCCAAAGTCTACAGACTAGTAGGGCTACCTCCCCTGAGTCTCCACCCCAAAGTCTACAGACTAGTAGGGCTACCTCCCCTGAGTCCCCACCCCAAAGTCTACAGACTAGTAGGGCTACCTCCCCTGAGTCCCCACCCCAAAGTCTACAGACTAGTAGGGCTACCTCCCCTGAGTCCCCACCCCAGTCTACAGACTAGTAGGGCTACCTCCCCTGAGTCCCCACCCCAAAGTCTACAGACTAATAGAGCTACCTCCCCTGAGTCCCCACCCCAAAGTCTACAGACTAATAGAGCTACCTCCCCTGAGTCCCCACCCCAAAGTCTACAGACTAGTAGTGCTACCTCCCCTGAGTCCCCACCCCAAAGTCTACAGACTAGTAGTGCTACCTCCCCTGAGTCCCCACCCCAAAGTCTACAGACTAGTAGGGCTACCTCCCCTGAGTCCCCACCCCAAAGTCTACAGACTAGTAGGGCTACCTCCCCTGAGTCCCCACCCCAAAGTCTACAGACTAGTAGGGCTACCTCCCCTGAGTCCCCACCCCAAAGTCTACAGACTAGTAGGGCTACCTCCCCTGAGTCCCCACCCCAAAGTCTACAGACTAGTAGGGCTACCTCCCCTGAGTCCCCACCCCAAAGTCTACAGACTAGTAGGGCTACCTCCCCTGAGTCCCCACCCCAAAGTCTACAGACTAGTAGGGCTACCTCCCCTGAGTCCCCACCCCAAAGTCTACAGACTAGTAGGGCTACCTCCCCTGAGTCCCCACCCCAAAGTCTACAGACTAGTAGGGCTACCTCCCCTGAGTCCCCACCCCAAAGTCTACAGACTAGTAGGGCTACCTCCCCTGAGTCCCCACCCCAAAGTCTACAGACTAGTAGGGCTACCTCCCCTGAGTCCCCACCCCAAAGTCTACAGACTAGTAGGGCTACCTCCCCTGAGTCTCCACCCCAAAGTCTACAGACTAGTAGGGCTACCTCCCCTGAGTCCCCACCCCAAAGTCTACAGACTAGTAGGGCTACCTCCCCCGAGTCCCCACCCCAAAGTCTACAGACTAGTAGGGCTACCTCCCCCGAGTCCCCTGCTCAATGTTACACACCTCAAGCAAAAGGAATGATAACAACTGGTCCTTTAAACTGACTTGGCCGCTGGACAGACAGTTTTGATTGACTCTGTGTGTGAACTGAAGAATGCCTGCAGCTGTAGCCTTATTGTGTCCGATAAGCGGCCAGTTGGGGAGGGGAAGCTGCAGACAGCAGGTCCTATGTTAATTTAGGTGCCAGTCAGGCCAGGCTAGGCAGTGAGCGTCGCTGCAGGGCAGTGGGATGGATGATGGTAATGATGATGGGATATGTGTGTTGTGTTCGCGATGGGAGGCGCCGTTGCTAGTCAATGGCTCAAGTCTCATTGTTCCACCGGATTCCCCACTGGCGCCGCACGAGAGCTCGAGCTCAACCAACCCTGCCGGCAGCAGCCCGCAAACATTTTTTTATGTAGTCTGGAAGTAATTTACACCACTGTTCACAACAGAAGAAGTTTATAGGAAACTGAAGCTATCTCTGTTTGTAATGAAAAAAAGTGGATTCCCACAGACTACATGCAGGAAGTATTTTATCAAGTCGTTTTCATTTTGAATTGATAAAAACAAAATAATGTAGGAAGGCCTATCCAATCTACTGATTAATATAGGATTATGCCTTCTATTCATACATATGCAAATATTCTCAATTTCCTTACAACAAAACTCAGTTTGAAATACAAAAGATAACTATTAACATATTTTAACTTTCGATAATCCATAATATCAAGCAGATATTAAGGATGGTTGATATTACGCGCATGTAGCCTACTTTGCATGCATTGGAAGTGGATAGCACAGTGTTGGAAGTGGAAATACATGATAATAATGTATTTCAGCCATGAAAAGTCGAGATAACCTTTAGTAATGTAATTTTTTAACACACTGGACTGGTTTCCTGCATAAGCAATTAAACAAGATTACTCCACTGGAACAATCATGCACAGAATGTGATTAATATTTTATGCGACATGAATGGCGACCTATGCTTATGTCAAGCAACTGCACAGATAAGAGCGATAATAAATTAGGCGAACTTTAAAGTTGAATTAAAAAGTAGATGATTCATTATTTGATCTCAGAGCAGATAGAACCAAACTGCAAGCAAAGGAGAATAAAGAAAGACGTTCCATAGTTACCACATTCTCAAGTGGTAACCAAGGGTAGGCCTAGGCTGCAAAGTTGCATTGGTGTACTATTAAATTCAAATACTTTAAAGTACTAAAGTCTTTTTTTGGGGTCATCTGTACTTACATTACTATTTATATTTTTGACAACTTTTACTTCACTACATTCCTAAACAAAAGAATGTATTTTTTACTCCATACATTTTCCCTGACACCCAAAAGTAGCCCACTTGTTAGATTTTGAATGCTTGAATGCTACTTGTTAGATTTTGAATGGTCCAATTCACGCACTTATCAACATCCCTGGTCATCCCTACTGCCTCTGATCTGGCAGACTCACTCAACACACATGCTTTTTTGGTAAATGAGTGTTGGAGTCTGAGTGTTGGAGTCTGAGTGTTGGAGTGTGAGTGTTGGAGTCTGAGTGTTGGAGTCTGAGTGTTGGAGTGTGAGTGTTGGAGTCTGAGTGTTGGAGTCTGAGTGTTGGAGTCTGAGTGTTGGAGTCTGAGTGTTGGAGTCTGAGTGTTGGAGTGTGCCCCTGGCTATCAGTAAATAAAAATAACAAGAATGAGGCCATCTGGTTTGCTTAATAAGGAATTTGAAATTATTTATACTTTAACTTTTGATACTTAAGTATATTTAAAACCAAATACGTTTAGACTTTTACTCAAGTAGTATTTTACTGGGTGACTTTCACTTTTACTTGAGTCATTTTCCATTAAGGTATCTTTATTTTTACTCGTATGACAACTGGGTACTTTTTCCACCACAGCAGTGTTGCATGTTCTTGCACATTCGACTGACAGATTTGTTTAAAGGAGTATTTTATGTACTTGCCTACATAAGCACTACAGAAGGAATGCAATGGAAATCGCATACACAAACATCCTCTTAATTACAGTTTTTTTTAAAGGCAGAATTGCATCCATAATAAGCACACATCACAAGACTTGCTTTGAGATTCTATGTATAGTTACATGTGCTATATACCCAGTTCTATATCTCATTTACATGTGTAGAACATTACAGAAAATGTATTTACATGTAAAATGTATTGACCATCACTCATCTGAAAGAGAGCTGGAGACAGAGTGAGAGGTCATCGGTAAAGCTGACCTAAATGGGCAAAGCCAGTTGTAGCCTTGTCCATTAACCAACACTGCAAAGCCAGTTGTAGCCTTGTCCATTAACCAACACTGCAAAGCCAGTTGTAGCCTTGTCCATTAACCAACACTGCAAAGCCAGTTGTAGCCTTGTCCATTAACCAACACTGCAAAGCCAGTTGTAGCCTTGTCCATTAACCAACACTGCAAAGTCAGTTGTAGCCTTGTCCATTAACCAACACTGCAAAGCCAGTTGTAGCCTTGTCCATTAACCAACACTGCAAAGCCAGTTGTAGCCTTGTCCATTAACCAACACTGCAAAGCCAGTTGTAGCCTTGTCCATTAACCAACACTGCAAAGCCCGTCCTAAACTTGTCCATTAGCCAACACTGCAAAGCCCGTCCTAACCTTATCTATTAGCCAACACCACAAAGCCAGTTGTAGTTTTGTCCATTAGCCAACAATTGAACTTTCAGTCTGTGAGTGATATACTGTGAGTGATGTACTAGATCAGCAGTCTGCAGACCCAGCATGTCTGTCTGCATGATGTCACAGGAAGTCAAAGTTCATCTTGATTTATCATTGGCTGCGTCCGAAATGGTGCACTACATAGTGTTGTCCGGGTTTGGGTTTGGCAGGGATAGACCGTCATCGTAAATAATAATTTGTTCTTAACTGACTTACCTAGTTAAATAAAGGTTAAATAAAGAAGTATGTCACCAGGGTCTGGTGACCGGCACCATACTACACTGTAGGGGTCAGCTTCCTAGTCGCTACACACCAAATGGGAGAAAACAGACCAAAGTATCCATCTGAACTTGTCCAATTAGAAACCCAGATTTTGTGTGGAAAAAGGTTTACTACAGTATGCACTAATGAATACTGCCCAGATTGGGGCGGTCAAGTAGCCTTGGTTTGACTAGTCACCGAAAGGTTGCAAGATCGAATCCCCGAGCTGACAAGGTAAAAATCTGTTGTTCTGCCACTGAGCAAGGCAGTTAACCCACTGTTCCTAGGCTGTCATTGAAAATAAGAATTTGTTCTTAACTGACTTGTCTAGTTAAATAAATGTAAAAAAAAATTAAAATAAATTGATGTCCATACTCATTCAACTATTAACTTCCAGAAACCCTGGAACATTAATCTCCACCTTTTTGTTTATTCAACCTTTATTTAACAAGGCAAGTCAGGTAAGAACAAATTCTTATTTACAATGATGGCATCAGAACAGTGGGTTAACTGCCTTGTTCAGGGGCAGAACAACAGATTTTTACTTTGTTAGCTCTGGGATTTGATCTAACAACCTTTCGATTACTGGCCCAACGCTCTAACCACTAGGTTACCTGTCGAAGGCTGTTAACCGGGTAGTGTCCCAAATGGCAGGCACCCTATAAAAAGGAAACCCGGGAAGTATCACATTTACATCAGAATTCAGACCCTTTACTCAGTACTTTGTTGAAGCAGCTTTGGCAGCGCTTACAGCCTCGAGTCTTACTGGGTATGACGCTACAAGCTTGGCACACCTGTATTTGGGGAGTTTCTCCCATTCTTCTCTGCAGATCCACTCAAGCTCCTCCTCTGTCAGGTTGGATGGGGAGCGTTGCTGCACAGCTATTTTCAAGTCTTTCCAGAGATGTACGATCGGGTTCAAGTTCGAGCTCTGACTGGGCGACTCAAGGACATTCAGAGACTTGTACTGAAGCGACTCTTGCATTGTGTCGGTTGTGTGCTTAAGGTCGTTGTCCTGTTGTAAGGTGAACCTTGGCCCCAGTCTGATGTCCTGAACACTCTGGAGCAGGTTTTTATCAAGGATCTCTCTGTACTTTGCTCTGTTCATCTTTGCCTCGATAGTCTAGTCTGACTAGTCTCCCAGTCCCTGCCGCTGAAAAACATCCCCACAGCAGGATGCTGCCACCACCATGCTTCACCGTAGGGATGGTGCCAGGTTTCCTCCAGACGTGACACTTGGCATTCAGGCCAAAGAGTTCAATCTTGGTTTCATCAGACCAGAGAATCTTGTTTCTCATTGTCTGAGTCTTTAGGTGCCTTTTGGCAAACTACAAGCAGGCTGTCATGTGCCCTTTACTGAGGAGTGGCTTCCATCTGGCCACTCTACCCCAAAGGCCTGATTGGTGGAGTGCTGGCTGTCCTTCTGGAAGGTTCTCCCATCTCCACATAGGAACTCTATAGAGCTTTGTCAGAGTGACCATCAGCTTCTTGGTCACCTCCCTGACCAAGGCCCTTCTCCCCCGATTGCTCAGTTTGGCCGGGCGGCTAGCTCTAGGAAGTGTCTTGGTGGCTCCAAACTTATTCCATTTAAGAATGATGGAGGCCAATGTGTTGTTTGGGACCTTCAATGCTGCAGAACGTTTTTGGTACACTTCCCCAGATCTGTTTCTTGACACAATCCGGTCTCTGAGCTCTACGGACAATTCTGTCAATTCTGGCTTGGTTTTTGTCCAATCAATTGAATTTACCACAAGTGGACTCAAATCAATTTGTAGAAACATCTCAAGGATGAAAAATGAGAACAGTATTCACCTGAGCTCAATTTCGAGTCTCATAGCAAAGGGTCTGAATACTTAAGTAAATAAGGCATTTCTGTTTATTTTTAATACATTTGCAAAAATGTCTAAAAACCTGTTTTCGATTTGTCATTATGGGGTATAGTGTGTAGATTGATGAGGAAAACAATTCATTTAATCCATTTTAGAATGAGGCTGTAACATAACAAAACGTGGAAAAGTCAAGGGGTCTGAATTCTTTCAGAAAGCACTGTACCTACCGCTTGCAACAAGCTTTGCAGCAACCAACCCAGAAATGGAGTTGAAATGTTACATCACTGGTTGTACATGTCAAATTGGTCATTTTTCCAAATGTAATTACTTTAATTATTATTGCTCTTGCGAAAGGAAAATGTGTTTCCAGCCATTAAATCAAAAGACTAAAGAGGGGAAAGGAGGACATTCCCTTTAACAGCACAAACACAAACAGCATCCTGTTAACTCCAGCAACCTAAGTGGTTTCTTCCACTTCACTCCGTCGTCATTGAAAGAGGAAAACACAGATACATCTGTACCAATCCATCATCATTTTCTGATAAGTAAAAGAAAATTGTGCATCAATTTTACAACAGGTTTATATTTATTTATTTGTGTCAGTTTACAGACAGGGAAAGAGAACCATTTCATTTGAAGTAGAGAGAGTATGGGTGAAGGGGAGGTGATTGTAAGAGGTCATAAGAAGTTGTCTACCTGAGTGAATGTTCCAGAATCACTGACTTGTATGGAAACAGAAGGATTTGTGTTTTAATCCATTCTTCTTCAGATAAAAACCGCTGTCATAACCCCAAAATAAATCAAAGATAACGCTTTCAAGAAGAGTGCTTCTCAAACACTTCACTCATTCACTACAGAGAAGACTCTCGTTACTTAGCTAATACAAGGAGAGAGGAAATCTATGAGTGTATCCCAAAAGTCTCTCCTTTCTCCCGAAGTGTGCACTTGTTCACCTCCCTTCTAGGACTTCAAAGGGAATGACCGGTATATGAAAACTCCCTCTAGTCCACGCCTTCACCAATCTAATAGTTTTAAATGTACGTGTAGTAGTGAATGAGTGCACACTTCAGAAAGGAGAGGTCAACCACATAAACACACAACCACACAACCACACAAACACACAACCACTCGCACGCAGTTGTCTTTCAATCATGTTTTATTTTGCATGTCATGTTGATGCTGATGCATACATAAATATATTCTAAATATATTTGTCAGTTTATGCAGAACAGAAAATATTCAAAGTGACCTTGTAAGCATCCCAAATTGCACTCTATTGCATAAATAGTTCACTACTTTTGACCAGAGTCCTATAGGCCCTAGTAGTGCACTATATAGGGAATAGGGTGCCATTTGGGACACCCATAGGGAACATCTTCCCTTCAGATTGATATGGTTGAACGTTTGTCAAAAGCAACAAACTTGCGTTTGTATGTCTATAAAATAATATTTATGCGTTCTCTGACCTGTACAAGATTGGGCTTTCATCGCAAATGGCACCCTATTCCCTATATAGTGCACTATTTCTGACCAGGGTGCGTAAGGCTCTGGTCAAAAGTAGTGCACTATAATAGAGAATAGGGTGCCCTTTGAGACTAAATAAACATGACACTTAGTCTATACAGTTTAGAGTTATTTTTCTATAGATAATAATTATGCTTCCTAAATTCAACTTTGAATTTGTAAAACTGTCAGCTGTTGTTGTCGTTCTATATTGACACTAAGACAACTACATAACTTCTGCTAAATAAGATAGTGTGTAAAAAAAACACGTTTAGATTTAGGTTTACAAGGATATGTTTATCATGTTGTTGTTGTTTATCATGTTGTTGTTGTTTATCATGTTGTTGTTGTTTTGGTGGGGCAAATATCCAAATCCAGATATGAAAATAAATACATGAATAAAAAAATGAATCAAATAAAACATGCAAATAAACAAACATGATTGTGCACAAAAGAACATTGGGTCAACTGACTGAAAATGAAAACTGATGAAAAACGAGAACCCTTGTTTAAACCTATTGAAAGTAACTGATTACTGTGGTAAAGACTGGAGTGAGGACAGTGAGACAAAAAGCCTGGTCCCAGAATCTGTTTACGATCAGATCTGGGACCAGGCTACAGAGACAAGAATCATTTAGGCTGTCACCAACTGTCATCAACTGACCTGTCCTCAGGTGACCTGTTCTAAATTCTCTCTGAACTTTTTTCAACCTTAAACCATAACTACATCACTTAAAAAATAAATACGTTTTTTTAAGCTAACCCAAATAAATCGCGGGCAATTGGAGGGGAGGAAAAAAAGTTAGAGAACCTGATAGAGACTGAGGATCAAAACTGTGTCTCTGTCAAGAGTAGCATCCCTTATATTCAGTGCTGCTGTTGAGGTGTGGAGCTGAACCATGTGAAAACAGACCCAACACTGAGCTCACCATCAAAACCATGGTGTGATACATAACCAGGCTGTGGAAGCACAGGAGAAAAGACTATCTGAAGAGCAGGACAGGTATCAGATGTCCTGTCCAACATACCATAATAAGACAGGGATTTGTCTGTGGGGGTAGAGGCACTTCCAAAGCAGGGTATACACACACACACACACACACACAAATAAACAGATTCCCACAAACACACACAAATAAACAGACTCGCACACACACACACAAATAAACAGACTCGCACACACACACACAAATAAACAGACTCGCACACACACACACAAATAAACAGACTCACACACACAAATGTGAACCCTCAGCGTCAACACCCCCGCAGCGTCAACCCCCCCTCAGCGTGAACCCCCCCTCAGCGTGAACCCCCCCCACCCCCCCTCAGCGTGAACCCCCCCCCCTCAGCGTGAACCCCCCTCAGGCAGAGTCCATGCTGAAGAGTTGTATGTTTGTCGTGCTCCAGTGAAGACCCACTCCAGAGTTAAAGACCAGGGACCACACGTACGGGATGAAGAAGTCTTCAGGTTGATCCTCCTCTACATACTTGAACTTCAGCTCCGGGAACTTCTGTAGACAGACACAGAGAAGACAGAAGAAGAACATTTTAAGATAAAGGGATCTATGGACAGGACAAGCCCAGAGATGGAGTCTTAACCTAGTGGTCTTGGTCTGAGTCTAGAGGTCCGGTCTTGACTCTGGATCAGCATATATAACCATAGAAATGTTAAGATTCATTGTCTATAACTCCCAGGTTTAACTGACAGATGACAACACTGGTTGGTGATTGGACAGGAGCTAGCTACAAACCAACCAGATAAAACCCATTCCAACTGATGTAATTCCATCTGTAGCTGACTGTCTAGTTGCTGAGGTAAAGGTACTTATACAGGTAAGCTGGGTAAGAGGTGTCACTCTGAGAGGTGACCTCTGACCTTTCAAACAGGCCCCGTTAACCTGTCAACCCTCCATTGACCTGAATGGGTCAGCGTCTCAAATGGCACCCTATTCCCTATATAGTGCACTACTTTTGGCCAGGGCCTATATGGAATAGGGTTCCATTTGAGAAGTAAACATTGAAAACCATAAGTGGTGGTGACCAGCCAGTGTGTGCGTGTGTGCTCCAGTAGGTGTTGAACCCATTTGAACCACTAGCCATTCAGCTCGTAATGTGGCTCTAGTAGCAACACCTAGCTGTCCCAGCCCCCAACATCCTTGAAATCTACACCCCATCTTTGATTTCAGGTGACGTCAATCTAACGCCTCAGGTGAAAGAGAAGGCTTGCTAAGGAACGACCTGAGTGGTTTCTGTTACAGACAAGCTTTAGTTCTAATTACCAGACCTGGTTGAGGAGGATGCTGTTATAAAACACTGCCCTCTCCCTCCCTCTCCCTCCCTCTCCTTCCCTCTCCCTCTCTCATTCTGGGTCCTGCTTGTCATAGGAAACCTGGAACTTTCCAACTCGGAAAGAGTTATGGTGCGTCCAGGGACTTTACAGCCCAGTCCTGTCAGAGAGTATCCTCTCTGTCCTGCCCCACCAATCCCTGCCCAGTCCTGTCAGAGAGTATCCTCTCTGTCCTGCCCCACCAATCCCTGCCCAGTCCTGTCAGAGAGTATCCTCTCTGTCCTGCCCCACCAATCCCTGCCCAGTCCTGTCAGAGAGTATCCTCTCTGTCCTGCCCCACCAATCCCTGCCCAGTCCTGTCAGAGAGTATCCTCTCTGTCCTGCCCCACCAATCCCTGCCCAGTCCTGTCAGAGAGTATCCTCTCTGTCCTGCCCTACCAATCCCTGCCTAGTCCAGTCAGAGAGTATCCTCTCTGTCCTGCCCTACCAATCCCTGCCCAGTCCAGTCAGAGAGTATCCTCTCTGTCCTGCCCTACCCTACCAATCCCTGCCCAGCCCAGTCAGAGAGTATCCTCTCTGTCCTGCCCTACCAATCCCTGCCCAGTCCAGTCAGAGAGTATCCTCTCTGTCCTGCCCCACCCTACCAATCCCTGCCCAGTCCTGTCAGAGAGTATCCTCTCTGTCCTGCCCCACCCTACCAATCCCTGCCCAGTCCTGTCAGAGAGTATCCTCTCTGTCCTGCCCTACCAATCCCTGCCCAGCCCAGTCAGAGAGTATCCTCTCTGTCCTGCCCTACCAATCCCTGCCCAGCCCAGTCAGAGAGTATCCTCTCTGTCCTGCCCCGCCCTACCAATCCCTGCCCAGTCCAGTCAGAGAGTATCCTCTCTGTCCTGCCCTACCAATCCCTGCCCAGTCCTGTCAGAGAGTATCCTCTCTGTCCTGCCCCACCCTACCAATCCCTGCCCAGTCCAGTCAGAGAGTATCCTCTCTGTCCTGCCCTACCAATCCCTGCCCAGTCCTGTCAGAGAGTATCCTCTCTGTCCTGCCCTACCAATCCCTGCCCAGCCCAGTCAGAGAGTATCCTCTCTGTCCTGCCCTACCAATCCCTGCCCAGTCCTGTCAGAGTATCCTCTCTGTCCTGCCCTACCAATCCCTGCCCAGTCCAGTCAGAGAGTATCCTCTCTGTCCTGCCCTACCAATCCCTGCCCAGTCCTGTCAGAGAGTATCCTCTCCGTCCTGCCCCACCCTACCAATCCCTGCCCAGCCCAGTCAGAGAGTATCCTCTCTGTCCTGCCCCACCAATCCCTGCCCAGTCCTGTCAGAGAGTATCCTCTCTGTCCTGCCCTACCAATCCCTGCCCAGTCCTGTCAGAGAGTATCCTCTCTGTCCTGCCCTACCAATCCCTGCCCAGTCCAGTCAGAGAGTATCCTCTCTGTCCTGCCCCACCAATCCCTGCCCAGTCCTGTCAGAGAGTATCCTCTCTGTCCTGCCCTACCAATCCCTGCCCAGTCCTGTCAGAGAGTATCCTCTCTGTCCTGCCCTACCAATCCCTGCCCAGTCCAGTCAGAGAGTATCCTCTCTGTCCTGCCCTACCAATCCCTGCCCAGTCCAGTCAGAGAGTATCCTCTCTGTCCTGCCCTACCAATCCCTGCCCAGTCCTGTCAGAGAGTATCCTCTCTGTCCTGCCCCACCCTACCAATCCCTGCCCAGTCCTGTCAGAGAGTATCCTCTCTGTCCTGCCCTACCAATCCCTGCCCAGTCCAGTCAGAGAGTATCCTCTCTGTCCTGCCCTACCAATCCCTGCCCAGTCCAGTCAGAGAGTATCCTCTCTGTCCTGCCCTACCCTACCAATCCATGCCCAGTCCAGTCAGAGAGTATCCTCTCTGTCCTGCCCTACCCTACCAATCCCTGCCCAGTCCTGTCAGAGAGTATCCTCTCTGTCCTGCCCCACCAATCCCTGCCCAGTCCTGTCAGAGAGTATCCTCTCTGTCCTGCCCTACCAATCCCTGCCCAGTCCTGTCAGAGAGTATCCTCTCTGTCCTGCCCTACCAATCCCTGCCCAGCCCAGTCAGAGAGTATCCTCTCTGTCCTGCCCTACCAATCCCTGCCCAGTCCAGTCAGAGAGTATCCTCTCTGTCCTGCCCTACCAATCCCTGCCCAGCCCAGTCAGAGAGTATCCTCTCTGTCCTGCCCCACCAATCCCTGCCCAGTCCAGTCAGAGAGTATCCTCTCTGTCCTGCCCCACCCTACCAATCCCTGCCCAGTCCTGTCAGAGAGTATCCTCTCTGTCCTGCCCTACCAATCCCTGCCCAGCCCAGTCAGAGAGTATCCTCTCTGTCCTGCCCTACCAATCCCTGCCCAGTCCAGTCAGAGAGTATCCTCTCTGTCCTGCCCTACCAATCCCTGCCCAGTCCAGTCAGAGAGTATCCTCTCTGTCCTGCCCTACCCTACCAATCCATGCCCAGTCCAGTCAGAGAGTATCCTCTCTGTCCTGCCCTACCAATCCCTGCCCAGTCCAGTCAGAGAGTATCCTCTCTGTCCTGCCCCACCAATCCCTGCCCAGTCCTGTCAGAGAGTATCCTCTCTGTCCTGCCCTACCAATCCCTGCCCAGTCCAGTCAGAGAGTATCCTCTCTGTCCTGCCCTACCAATCCCTCCCTCATTCTGGGTCCTGCTTGTCATAGGAAACTTGGAACTTTCCAACTCGGAAAGAGTTATGGTGCGTCCAGGGACTTTACAGCCCAGTCCTGTCAGAGAGTATCCTCTCTGTCCTGCCCTACCCTACCAATCCCTGCCCAGCCCAGTCAGAGAGTATCCTCTCTGTCCTGCCCTACCAATCCCTGCCCAGTCCTGTCAGAGAGTATCCTCTCTGTCCTGCCCTACCAATCCCTGCCCAGTCCTGTCAGAGAGTATCCTCTCTGTCCTGCCCCACCCTACCAATCCCTGCCCAGTCCAGTCAGAGAGTATCCTCTCTGTCCTGCCCTACCAATCCCTGCCCAGTCCTGTCAGAGAGTATCCTCTCTGTCCTGCCCTACCAATCCCTGCCCAGCCCAGTCAGAGAGTATCCTCTCTGTCCTGCCCTACCAATCCCTGCCCAGCCCAGTCAGAGAGTATCCTCTCTGTCCTGCCCTACCAATCCCTGCCCAGTCCTGTCAGACGGTATCCTCTCTGTCCTGCCCCACCCTACCAATCCCTGCCCAGTCCAGTCAGAGAGTATCCTCTCTGTCCTGCCCTACCAATCCCTGCCCAGTCCTGTCAGAGAGTATCCTCTCTGTCCTGCCCTACCAATCCCTGCCCAGCCCAGTCAGAGAGTATCCTCTCTGTCCTGCCCTACCAATCCCTGCCTAGTCCAGTCAGAGAGTATCCTCTTTGTCCTGCCCTACCAATCCCTGCCTAGTCCAGTCAGAGAGTATCCTCTCTGTCCTGCCCCGACCTACCAATCCCTGCCCAGTCCAGTCAGAGAGTATCCTCTCTGTCCTGCCCTACCAATCCCTGCCCAGTCCTGTCAGAGAGTATCCTCTCCGTCCTGCCCCACCCTACCAATCCCTGCCCAGCCCAGTCAGAGAGTATCCTCTCTGTCCTGCCCCACCAATCCCTGCCCAGTCCTGTCAGAGAGTATCCTCTCTGTCCTGCCCTACCAATCCCTGCCCAGTCCAGTCAGAGAGTATCCTCTCTGTCCTGCCCTACCAATCCCTGCCCAGTCCAGTCAGAGAGTATCCTCTCTGTCCTGCCCTACCAATCCCTGCCCAGTCCTGTCAGAGAGTATCCTCTCTGTCCTGCCCCACCCTACCAATCCCTGCCCAGTCCTGTCAGAGAGTATCCTCTCTGTCCTGCCCTACCAATCCCTGCCCAGCCCAGTCAGAGAGTATCCTCTCTGTCCTGCCCTACCAATCCCTGCCCAGTCCAGTCAGAGAGTATCCTCTCTGTCCTGCCCTACCAATCCCTGCCCAGCCCAGTCAGAGAGTATCCTCTCTGTCCTGCCCCACCAATCCCTGCCCAGTCCAGTCAGAGAGTATCCTCTCTGTCCTGCCCCACCCTACCAATCCCTGCCCAGTCCTGTCAGAGAGTATCCTCTCTGTCCTGCCCTACCAATCCCTGCCCAGCCCAGTCAGAGAGTATCCTCTCTGTCCTGCCCTACCCTACCAATCCCTGCCCAGTCCTGTCAGAGAGTATCCTCTCTGTCCTGCCCTACCAATCCCTGCCCAGTCCAGTCAGAGAGTATCCTCTCTGTCCTGCCCTACCAATCCCTGCCCAGTCCAGTCAGAGAGTATCCTCTCTGTCCTGCCCTACCCTACCAATCCATGCCCAGTCCAGTCAGAGAGTATCCTCTCTGTCCTGCCCTACCAATCCCTGCCCAGTCCAGTCAGAGAGTATCCTCTCTGTCCTGCCCCACCAATCCCTGCCCAGTCCTGTCAGAGAGTATCCTCTCTGTCCTGCCCTACCAATCCCTGCCCAGTCCAGTCAGAGAGTATCCTCTCTGTCCTGCCCCACCCTACCAATCCCTGCCCAGTCCTGTCAGAGAGTATCCTCTCTGTCCTGCCCTACCCTACCAATCCCTGCCCAGTCCTGTCAGAGAGTATCCTCTCTGTCCTGCCCTACCAATCCCTGCCCAGCCCAGTCAGAGAGTATCCTCTCTGTCCTGCCCTACCAATCCCTGCCCAGTCCTGTCAGAGAGTATCCTCTCTGTCCTGCCCCACCCTACCAATCCCTGCCCAGTCCAGTCAGAGAGTATCCTCTCTGTCCTGCCCTACCAATCCCTGCCCAGTCCTGTCAGAGAGTATCCTCTCTGTCCTGCCCTACCAATCCCTGCCCAGCCCAGTCAGAGAGTATCCTCTCTGTCCTGCCCTACCAATCCCTGCCTAGTCCAGTCAGAGAGTATCCTCTTTGTCCTGCCCTACCAATCCCTGCCTAGTCCAGTCAGAGAGTATCCTCTCTGTCCTGCCCCGCCCTACCAATCCCTGCCCAGTCCAGTCAGAGAGTATCCTCTCTGTCCTGCCCTACCAATCCCTGCCCAGTCCTGTCAGAGAGTATCCTCTCCGTCCTGCCCCACCCTACCAATCCCTGCCCAGCCCAGTCAGAGAGTATCCTCTCTGTCCTGCCCCACCAATCCCTGCCCAGTCCTGTCAGAGAGTATCCTTTCTGTCCTGCCCTACCAATCCCTGCCCAGTCCTGTCAGAGAGTATCCTCTCTGTCCTGCCCTACCCTACCAATCCCTGCCCAGTCCAGTCAGAGAGTATCCTCTCTGTCCTGCCCTACCAATCCCTGCCCAGTCCTGTCAGAGAGTATCCTCTCTGTCCTGCCCTACCAATCCCTGCCCAGTCCAGTCAGAGAGTATCCTCTCTGTCCTGCCCTACCAATCCCTGCCCAGTCCAGTCAGAGAGTATCCTCTCTGTCCTGCCCTACCAATCCCTGCCCAGTCCTGTCAGAGAGTATCCTCTCTGTCCTGCCCCACCCTACCAATCCCTGCCCAGTCCTGTCAGAGAGTATCCTCTCTGTCCTGCCCTACCAATCCCTGCCCAGCCCAGTCAGAGAGTATCCTCTCTGTCCTGCCCTACCAATCCCTGCCCAGTCCAGTCAGAGAGTATCCTCTCTGTCCTGCCCTACCAATCCCTGCCCAGCCCAGTCAGAGAGTATCCTCTCTGTCCTGCCCCACCAATCCCTGCCCAGTCCAGTCAGAGAGTATCCTCTCTGTCCTGCCCCACCCTACCAATCCCTGCCCAGTCCTGTCAGAGAGTATCCTCTCTGTCCTGCCCTACCAATCCCTGCCCAGCCCAGTCAGAGAGTATCCTCTCTGTCCTGCCCTACCAATCCCTGCCCAGCCCAGTCAGAGAGTATCCTCTCTGTCCTGCCCTACCAATCCCTGCCCAGTCCTGTCAGAGAGTATCCTCTCTGTCCTGCCCCACCCTACCAATCCCTGCCCAGTCCAGTCAGAGAGTATCCTCTCTGTCCTGCCCTACCAATCCCTGCCCAGTCCTGTCAGAGAGTATCCTCTCTGTCCTGCCCTACCAATCCCTGCCCAGCCCAGTCAGAGAGTATCCTCTCTGTCCTGCCCTACCAATCCCTGCCTAGTCCAGTCAGAGAGTATCCTCTTTGTCCTGCCCTACCAATCCCTGCCTAGTCCAGTCAGAGAGTATCCTCTCTGTCCTGCCCCGCCCTACCAATCCCTGCCCAGTCCAGTCAGAGAGTATCCTCTCTGTCCTGCCCTACCAATCCCTGCCCAGTCCTGTCAGAGAGTATCCTCTCCGTCCTGCCCCACCCTACCAATCCCTGCCCAGCCCAGTCAGAGAGTATCCTCTCTGTCCTGCCCCACCAATCCCTGCCCAGTCCTGTCAGAGAGTATCCTTTCTGTCCTGCCCTACCAATCCCTGCCCAGTCCTGTCAGAGAGTATCCTCTCTGTCCTGCCCTACCCTACCAATCCCTGCCCAGTCCAGTCAGAGAGTATCCTCTCTGTCCTGCCCTACCAATCCCTGCCCAGTCCTGTCAGAGAGTATCCTCTCTGTCCTGCCCCACCCTACCAATCCCTGCCCAGTCCTGTCAGAGAGTATCCTCTCCGTCCTGCCCCACCCTACCAATCCCTGCCCAGCCCAGTCAGAGAGTATCCTCTCTGTCCTGCCCCACCAATCCCTGCCCAGTCCTGTCAGAGAGTATCCTCTCTGTCCTGCCCTACCAATCCCTGCCCAGTCCAGTCAGAGAGTATCCTCTCTGTCCTGCCCTACCAATCCCTGCCCAGTCCAGTCAGAGAGTATCCTCTCTGTCCTGCCCTACCAATCCCTGCCCAGTCCTGTCAGAGAGTATCCTCTCTGTCCTGCCCCACCCTACCAATCCCTGCCCAGTCCTGTCAGAGAGTATCCTCTCTGTCCTGCCCTACCAATCCCTGCCCAGCCCAGTCAGAGAGTATCCTCTCTGTCCTGCCCTACCAATCCCTGCCCAGTCCAGTCAGAGAGTATCCTCTCTGTCCTGCCCTACCAATCCCTGCCCAGCCCAGTCAGAGAGTATCCTCTCTGTCCTGCCCCACCAATCCCTGCCCAGTCCAGTCAGAGAGTATCCTCTCTGTCCTGCCCCACCCTACCAATCCCTGCCCAGTCCTGTCAGAGAGTATCCTCTCTGTCCTGCCCTACCAATCCCTGCCCAGCCCAGTCAGAGAGTATCCTCTCTGTCCTGCCCTACCCTACCAATCCCTGCCCAGTCCTGTCAGAGAGTATCCTCTCTGTCCTGCCCTACCAATCCCTGCCCAGTCCAGTCAGAGAGTATCCTCTCTGTCCTGCCCTACCAATCCCTGCCCAGTCCAGTCAGAGAGTATCCTCTCTGTCCTGCCCTACCCTACCAATCCATGCCCAGTCCAGTCAGAGAGTATCCTCTCTGTCCTGCCCTACCAATCCCTGCCCAGTCCAGTCAGAGAGTATCCTCTCTGTCCTGCCCCACCAATCCCTGCCCAGTCCTGTCAGAGAGTATCCTCTCTGTCCTGCCCTACCAATCCCTGCCCAGTCCAGTCAGAGAGTATCCTCTCTGTCCTGCCCCACCCTACCAATCCCTGCCCAGTCCTGTCAGAGAGTATCCTCTCTGTCCTGCCCTACCCTACCAATCCCTGCCCAGTCCTGTCAGAGAGTATCCTCTCTGTCCTGCCCTACCAATCCCTGCCCAGCCCAGTCAGAGAGTATCCTCTCTGTCCTGCCCTACCAATCCCTGCCCAGTCCTGTCAGAGAGTATCCTCTCTGTCCTGCCCCACCCTACCAATCCCTGCCCAGTCCAGTCAGAGAGTATCCTCTCTGTCCTGCCCTACCAATCCCTGCCCAGTCCTGTCAGAGAGTATCCTCTCTGTCCTGCCCTACCAATCCCTGCCCAGCCCAGTCAGAGAGTATCCTCTCTGTCCTGCCCTACCAATCCCTGCCTAGTCCAGTCAGAGAGTATCCTCTTTGTCCTGCCCTACCAATCCCTGCCTAGTCCAGTCAGAGAGTATCCTCTCTGTCCTGCCCCGCCCTACCAATCCCTGCCCAGTCCAGTCAGAGAGTATCCTCTCTGTCCTGCCCTACCAATCCCTGCCCAGTCCTGTCAGAGAGTATCCTCTCCGTCCTGCCCCACCCTACCAATCCCTGCCCAGCCCAGTCAGAGAGTATCCTCTCTGTCCTGCCCCACCAATCCCTGCCCAGTCCTGTCAGAGAGTATCCTTTCTGTCCTGCCCTACCAATCCCTGCCCAGTCCTGTCAGAGAGTATCCTCTCTGTCCTGCCCTACCCTACCAATCCCTGCCCAGTCCAGTCAGAGAGTATCCTCTCTGTCCTGCCCTACCAATCCCTGCCCAGTCCTGTCAGAGAGTATCCTCTCTGTCCTGCCCTACCAATCCCTGCCCAGTCCAGTCAGAGAGTATCCTCTCTGTCCTGCCCTACCAATCCCTGCCCAGTCCAGTCAGAGAGTATCCTCTCTGTCCTGCCCTACCAATCCCTGCCCAGTCCTGTCAGAGAGTATCCTCTCTGTCCTGCCCCACCCTACCAATCCCTGCCCAGTCCTGTCAGAGAGTATCCTCTCTGTCCTGCCCTACCAATCCCTGCCCAGCCCAGTCAGAGAGTATCCTCTCTGTCCTGCCCTACCAATCCCTGCCCAGTCCAGTCAGAGAGTATCCTCTCTGTCCTGCCCTACCAATCCCTGCCCAGCCCAGTCAGAGAGTATCCTCTCTGTCCTGCCCCACCAATCCCTGCCCAGTCCAGTCAGAGAGTATCCTCTCTGTCCTGCCCCACCCTACCAATCCCTGCCCAGTCCTGTCAGAGAGTATCCTCTCTGTCCTGCCCTACCAATCCCTGCCCAGCCCAGTCAGAGAGTATCCTCTCTGTCCTGCCCTACCAATCCCTGCCCAGCCCAGTCAGAGAGTATCCTCTCTGTCCTGCCCTACCAATCCCTGCCCAGTCCTGTCAGAGAGTATCCTCTCTGTCCTGCCCCACCCTACCAATCCCTGCCCAGTCCAGTCAGAGAGTATCCTCTCTGTCCTGCCCTACCAATCCCTGCCCAGTCCTGTCAGAGAGTATCCTCTCTGTCCTGCCCTACCAATCCCTGCCCAGCCCAGTCAGAGAGTATCCTCTCTGTCCTGCCCTACCAATCCCTGCCTAGTCCAGTCAGAGAGTATCCTCTTTGTCCTGCCCTACCAATCCCTGCCTAGTCCAGTCAGAGAGTATCCTCTCTGTCCTGCCCCGCCCTACCAATCCCTGCCCAGTCCAGTCAGAGAGTATCCTCTCTGTCCTGCCCTACCAATCCCTGCCCAGTCCTGTCAGAGAGTATCCTCTCCGTCCTGCCCCACCCTACCAATCCCTGCCCAGCCCAGTCAGAGAGTATCCTCTCTGTCCTGCCCCACCAATCCCTGCCCAGTCCTGTCAGAGAGTATCCTTTCTGTCCTGCCCTACCAATCCCTGCCCAGTCCTGTCAGAGAGTATCCTCTCTGTCCTGCCCTACCCTACCAATCCCTGCCCAGTCCAGTCAGAGAGTATCCTCTCTGTCCTGCCCTACCAATCCCTGCCCAGTCCTGTCAGAGAGTATCCTCTCTGTCCTGCCCTACCAATCCCTGCCCAGTCCAGTCAGAGAGTATCCTCTCTGTCCTGCCCTACCAATCCCTGCCCAGTCCAGTCAGAGAGTATCCTCTCTGTCCTGCCCTACCAATCCCTGCCCAGTCCTGTCAGAGAGTATCCTCTCTGTCCTGCCCCACCCTACCAATCCCTGCCCAGTCCTGTCAGAGAGTATCCTCTCTGTCCTGCCCTACCAATCCCTGCCCAGCCCAGTCAGAGAGTATCCTCTCTGTCCTGCCCTACCAATCCCTGCCCAGTCCAGTCAGAGAGTATCCTCTCTGTCCTGCCCTACCAATCCCTGCCCAGCCCAGTCAGAGAGTATCCTCTCTGTCCTGCCCCACCAATCCCTGCCCAGTCCAGTCAGAGAGTATCCTCTCTGTCCTGCCCCACCCTACCAATCCCTGCCCAGTCCTGTCAGAGAGTATCCTCTCTGTCCTGCCCTACCAATCCCTGCCCAGCCCAGTCAGAGAGTATCCTCTCTGTCCTGCCCTACCCTACCAATCCCTGCCCAGTCCTGTCAGAGAGTATCCTTTCTGTCCTGCCCTACCAATCCCTGCCCAGTCCAGTCAGAGAGTATCCTCTCTGTCCTGCCCTACCAATCCCTGCCCAGTCCAGTCAGAGAGTATCCTCTCTGTCCTGCCCTACCCTACCAATCCATGCCCAGTCCAGTCAGAGAGTATCCTCTCTGTCCTGCCCTACCAATCCCTGCCCAGTCCAGTCAGAGAGTATCCTCTCTGTCCTGCCCCACCAATCCCTGCCCAGTCCTGTCAGAGAGTATCCTCTCTGTCCTGCCCTACCAATCCCTGCCCAGTCCAGTCAGAGAGTATCCTCTCTGTCCTGCCCCACCCTACCAATCCCTGCCCAGTCCAGTCAGAGAGTATCCTCTCTGTCCTGCCCTACCCTACCAATCCCTGCCCATTCCTGTCAGAGAGTATCCTCTCTGTCCTGCCCTACCAATCCCTGCCCAGTCCAGTCAGAGAGTATCCTCTCTGTCCTGCCCCACCAATCCCTGCCCAGTCCTGTCAGAGAGTATCCTCTCTGTCCTGCCCTACCAATCCCTGCCCAGTCCTGTCAGAGAGTATCCTCTCTGTCCTGCCCTACCAATCCCTGCCTAGTCCAGTCAGAGAGTATCCTCTTTGTCCTGCCCTACCAATCCCTGCCTAGTCCAGTCAGAGAGTATCCTCTCTGTCCTGCCCCGCCCTACCAATCCCTGCCCAGTCCAGTCAGAGAGTATCCTCTCTGTCCTGCCCTACCAATCCCTGCCCAGTCCTGTCAGAGAGTATCCTCTCCGTCCTGCCCCACCCTACCAATCCCTGCCCAGCCCAGTCAGAGAGTATCCTCTCTGTCCTGCCCCACCAATCCCTGCCCAGTCCTGTCAGAGAGTATCCTTTCTGTCCTGCCCTACCAATCCCTGCCCAGTCCTGTCAGAGAGTATCCTCTCTGTCCTGCCCTACCCTACCAATCCCTGCCCAGTCCAGTCAGAGAGTATCCTCTCTGTCCTGCCCTACCAATCCCTGCCCAGTCCTGTCAGAGAGTATCCTCTCTGTCCTGCCCTACCAATCCCTGCCCAGTCCAGTCAGAGAGTATCCTCTCTGTCCTGCCCTACCAATCCCTGCCCAGTCCAGTCAGAGAGTATCCTCTCTGTCCTGCCCTACCAATCCCTGCCCAGTCCTGTCAGAGAGTATCCTCTCTGTCCTGCCCCACCCTACCAATCCCTGCCCAGTCCTGTCAGAGAGTATCCTCTCTGTCCTGCCCTACCAATCCCTGCCCAGCCCAGTCAGAGAGTATCCTCTCTGTCCTGCCCTACCAATCCCTGCCCAGTCCAGTCAGAGAGTATCCTCTCTGTCCTGCCCTACCAATCCCTGCCCAGCCCAGTCAGAGAGTATCCTCTCTGTCCTGCCCCACCAATCCCTGCCCAGTCCAGTCAGAGAGTATCCTCTCTGTCCTGCCCCACCCTACCAATCCCTGCCCAGTCCTGTCAGAGAGTATCCTCTCTGTCCTGCCCTACCAATCCCTGCCCAGCCCAGTCAGAGAGTATCCTCTCTGTCCTGCCCTACCCTACCAATCCCTGCCCAGTCCTGTCAGAGAGTATCCTCTCTGTCCTGCCCTACCAATCCCTGCCCAGTCCAGTCAGAGAGTATCCTCTCTGTCCTGCCCTACCAATCCCTGCCCAGTCCAGTCAGAGAGTATCCTCTCTGTCCTGCCCTACCCTACCAATCCATGCCCAGTCCAGTCAGAGAGTATCCTCTCTGTCCTGCCCTACCAATCCCTGCCCAGTCCAGTCAGAGAGTATCCTCTCTGTCCTGCCCCACCAATCCCTGCCCAGTCCTGTCAGAGAGTATCCTCTCTGTCCTGCCCTACCAATCCCTGCCCAGTCCAGTCAGAGAGTATCCTCTCTGTCCTGCCCCACCCTACCAATCCCTGCCCAGTCCAGTCATAGAGTATCCTCTCTGTCCTGCCCTACCCTACCAATCCCTGCCCAGTCCTGTCAGAGAGTATCCTCTCTGTCCTGCCCTACCAATCCCTGCCCAGTCCAGTCAGAGAGTATCCTCTCTGTCCTGCCCCACCAATCCCTGCCCAGTCCTGTCAGAGAGTATCCTCTCTGTCCTGCCCTACCAATCCCTGCCCAGTCCAGTCAGAGAGTATCCTCTCTGTCCTGCCCTACCAATCCCTGCCCAGCCCAGTCAGAGAGTATCCTCTCTGTCCTGCCCCACCCTACCAATCCCTGCCCAGTCCAGTCAGAGAGTATCCTCTCTGTCCTGCCCTACCAATCCCTGCCCAGTACAGTCAGAGAGTATCCTCTCTGTCCAACAACAGCCAAGTCCTGCCCAACCCTGCCCAGTCTAGTCAGAGAGTATCCTCTCTGTCCAACAACTGCCAAGCCCTGCCCAGCCAAGTCAGAAAGCATCCTCTCTGTCCAACAACAGCCAAGTCCTGCCTTACCCTACCAATCCCATCTCTTCTCTCCCACCAACAGCCCTGCCAACCCAAACCGAAGGTCCAAGCCCTACCTTACCCAGACCAGCAGCAGCCAGGCCTGGAAGCATGAATAATACAGTGATTTCTCATCATATCCCACCAGCCAGGTCACAGGGTGATGTTTGGGTCACACACTAATCACACTCTGGTGAGAGACACACATAGTAATCCTTATTATGCTGTGGTCAGGGA
Organism: Salvelinus fontinalis; assembly: GCF_029448725.1. Classification (NCBI taxonomy): domain Eukaryota; kingdom Metazoa; phylum Chordata; class Actinopteri; order Salmoniformes; family Salmonidae; genus Salvelinus; species Salvelinus fontinalis. The sequence continues at coordinate 12,183,244 of NC_074666.1, read as the reverse complement.
AGGGCCTGTCACGCCAAATAGAGTCCCCCTGCCAAAAAGTGGGGACATTATTTGGCATGGCAAGCCCATTCCCGGCCATTCATATTAGCCTTCATTGTGTCCACTCTCTGGGTAGTATTGGTCTGTAGCACAGGCAGCCTGGCATAATGATCTATGGACCCTGGCTTGTGTGGTCATACGATACTGTATCAACAGACAGTGCTGTATTACTGTGGTCTAGCCAGCCGACGGTCGCTACCAAATGCATTAACAGCAGTCAGTCAGTCAGTCAGTCAGTCAGCTAGTCAGTCAGTCAGCTAGTCAGTCACGCAGTCAGCTAGTCAGTCAGTCACGCAGTCAGCTAGTCAGTCAGTCACGCAGTCGGCTAGTCAGTCAGTCACGCAGTCAGCTAGTCAGTCACGCAGTCAGCTAGTCAGTCAGTCAGTCCGTCAGCTAGTCAGTCAGCTAGTTAGTCAGTCACGCAGTCAGCTAGTCAGTCACGCAGTCAGCTAGTCAGTCAGTCAGTCCGTCAGCTAGTCAGTCAGTCAGTCAGCTAGTTAGTCAGTCAGTCAGTCAGCTAGTCAGTCAGCAAGTCAGTCAGTCAGTCAGCAAGTCAGTCAGGCAGTCAGCTAGTTAGTCAACTAGTTAGTCAGTCAGTCAGCCAGCCAATCAGCTAGTTAGTTAGTCAACTAGTTAGTCAGTCAGTCAGTCAGCCAGTCAGTCAGCTAGTTAGTCAGTCTGTGAGCTAGCTAGTCAGTCAGTCAGTCAGTCAGTCAGCTAGTCAGTCAGGCAGTCAGCTAGTCAGTCAGCTAGTCAGCGAGGCAGTCAGCTAGTCAGTCAGTCAGTCAGCTAGTCAGTCAGGCAGTCAGCTAGTCAGTCAGGCAGTCAGCTAGTCAGTCAATCAGTCAGCTAGTCAGTGAGGCAGTCAGCTAGTCAGTCAGCTACTCAATTAGTCAGTCAGTCAGTCAGTCAGCTAGTCAGTCAGTCAGCTAGTCAGTCAGTCAGCTAGTCAGTCAGTCAGTCAGCTAGTCAGTCAGTCAGCTAGTCAGTCAGTCAGCTAGTCAGTCAGTCAGATAGTCAGTCAGTCAGATAGTCAGTCAGTCAGTCAGTCAGTCAGTCAGTCAGTCAGTCAGATAGTCAGTCAGATAGTCAGTCAGATAGTCAGTCAGTCAGTCAGATAGTCAGTCAGCTAGTCAGTCAGTCAGTCAGCTAGTCAGTCAGTCAGTCAGCTAGTTAGTCAGTCAGTCAGCTAGTTAGTTAGTCAATCAGTCAGTCAGCTAGTTAGTCAGTCAGTCAGTAAGCTAGTTAGTTAGTCAGTCAGTCAGCAAGTTAGTCAGTCAGTCAGACAGCCAGTCAGTCAGTCAGCTAGTCAGTCAGTCAGCTAGTCAGTCAGTCAGCTAGTCAGTCAGTCAGCTAGTCAGATAGTCAGTCAGTCAGTCAGTCAGCTAGTTAGTCAGTCAGTCAGCAAGTTAGTTAGTCAATCAGTCAGTCAGCTAGTTAGTCAGTAAGCTAGTTAGTTAGTCAGTCAGTCAGCAAGTTAGTCAGTCAGTCAGATAGTCAGTCAGCTAGTCAGTCAGTCAGTCAGCTAGTCAGTCAGTCAGTCAGCTAGTTAGTCAGTCAGTCAGCTAGTTAGTTAGTCAATCAGTCAGTCAGCTAGTTAGTCAGTCAGTCAGTAAGCTAGTTAGTTAGTCAGTCAGTCAGCAAGTTAGTCAGTCAGTCAGACAGCTAGTTAGTCAGTCAGCTAGTTAGTCAGTCAGTCAGTCAGTCAGCTAGTTAGTCAGTCAGTAAGCTAGTTAGTTAGTCAGCTAGTTAGTCAGCTAGCTAGTTAGTCAGGCAGTCAGCTAGTTAGTCAGTCAGCAAGTCAGTCAGGCAGTCAGCTAGTTAGTCAACTAGTTAGTCAGTCAGTCAGCCAACCAATCAGCTAGTTAGTTAGTTAGTCAACTAGTTAGTCAGTCAGTCAGCCAGTCAGTCAGCTAGTTAGTCAGTCCGTCAGCTAGCTAGTCAGTCAGCTAGTCAGTCAGCTAGTCAGTCAGTCAGTCAGCTAGTCAGCGAGGCAGTCAGCTAGTCAGGCAGTCAGTCAGCTAGTCAATTAGTCAGTCAGTCAGTCAGTCAGCTAGTCAGTCAGTCAGATAGTCAGCTAGTCAGTCAGTCAGTCAGACAGCCAGTCAGTCAGTCAGCTAGTCAGTCAGTCAGTCAGTCAGTCAGTCAGATAGTCAGTCAGTCAGTCAGATAGTCAGTCAGATAGTCAGTCAGATAGTCAGTCAGTCAGATAGTCAGTCAGCTAGTCAGTCAGTCAGTCAGCTAGTCAGTCAGTCAGCTAGTCAGTCAGTCAGTCAGCTAGTTAGTTAGTCAATCAGTCAGTCAGCTAGTTAGTTAATCAGTCAGTCAGCTAGTTAGTCAGTCAGTCAGTCAGCTAGTTAGTCAGTCAGTCAGTCAGCAAGTTAGTCAGTCAGTCAGACAGCTAGTTAGTCAGTCAGTCAGTCAGTCAGCTAGTTAGTCAGTCAGTAAGCTAGTTAGTTAGTCAGCTAGCTAGTCAGTCAGTCAGTCAGCTAGTCAGTCAGTCAGTCAGCTAGTCAGTCAGTCAGTCAGTCAGATAGTCAGTCAGTCAGATAGTCAGTCAGCTAGTCAGTCAGTCAGTCAGCTAGTCAGTCAGTCAGTCAGCTAGTTAGTCAGTCAGTCAGCAAGTTAGTTAGTCAATCAGTCAGTCAGCTAGTTAGTCAGTAAGCTAGTTAGTTAGTCAGTCAGTCAGCAAGTTAGTCAGTCAGTCAGTCAGCTAGTTAGTCAGTCAGTAAGCTAGTTAGTTAGTCAGCTAGTTAGTCAGCTAGCTAGTTAGTCAGTCAGTCAGCTAGCTAGTTAGTCAGTCAGTCAGCTAGTTAGTCAGTCAGTCAGTCAGACAGCTAGTTAGTCAGTCAGCTAGTTAGTCAGTCAGTCAGTCAGCTAGTTAGTCAGTCAGTAAGCTAGTTAGTTAGCCAGCTAGTTAGTCAGCTAGCTAGTTAGTCAGGCAGTCAGCTAGTTAGTCAGTCAGTCAGCCAGCCAGCTAGTTAGTCAGTCAGTCAGCCAGCCAGCTAGTTAGTTAGTCAGTCAGTCAGTCAGCAAGTCAGTCAGTCAGTCAGCAAGTCAGTCAGTCAGTCAGCAAGTCAGTCAGCTAGTCAGTCAGTCAGCTAGTCAGTCAGCTAGTCAGTCAGTCAGCTAGTCAGTCAGTCAGCCAGCTAGTCAGTCAGTCAGCTAGTCAGTCAGTCATTCAGCTAGTCAGTCAGTCAGCTAGTCAGTCAGTCAGCTAGTCAGTCAGTCAGCTAGTCAGTCAGTCAGCTAGTCAGTCAGTCAGCTAGTCAGTCAGTCAGGTAGTTAGTGAGTCAGGTAGTCAGCTAGTCAGTCAGTCAGTCAGTCAGCGAGTTAGTCAGTCAGTCAGTCAGCTAGTTAGTCAGTCAGTCAACTAATTAGTCAGTCAGCTAGTTAGTTAGTCAGATAGTCAGTCAGCTAGTCAGTCAGTTAGCTAGTCAGTCAGTCAGTCAGTCAGCTAGTTAGTTAGTCAGTCAGCTAGTTAGTCAGTCAGTCAGTCAGCTAGTTAGTCAGTCAGTCAACTAACTAGTCAGTCAGTCAGTCAGCTAGTTAGTCAGTCAGCTAGTTAGTTAGTCAGATAGTTAGTCAGTCAGCTAGTCAGTCAGCTAGTTAGTCAGTCAGTCAGTCAGCTAGTTAGTCAGTCAGTCAACTAATTAGTCAGTCAGCTAGTTAGTTAGTCAGATAGTCAGTCAGCTAGTCAGTCAGTTAGCTAGTCAGTCAGTCAGTCAGTCAGTCAGTCAGTCAGCTAGTTAGTTAGTCAGTCAGCTAGTTAGTCAGTCAGTCAGCTAGTTAGTCAGTCAGTCAACTAACTAGTCAGTCAGTCAGTCAGCTAGTTAGTCAGTCAGCTAGTTAGTTAGTCAGATAGTTAGTCAGTCAGCTAGTCAGTCAGCTAGTTAGTCAGTCAGCTATTTAGTTAGTTAGTCAACTAGTTAGTCAGTCAGTCAGCCAGTCAGTCAGCTAGTTAGTCAGTCAGTCAGCTAGTTAGTCAGTCCGTCAGCTAGCTAGTCAGTCAGTCAGTCAGCTAGTCAGTCAGGCAGTCAGCTAGTCAGTCAGTCAGTCAGCTAGTCAGCGAGGCAGTCAGCTAGTCAGGCAGTCAGTCAGCTAGTCAATTAGTCAGTCAGTCAGTCAGTCAGCTAGTCAGTCAGCTAGTCAGTCAGCTAGTCAGTCAGTCAGTCAGATAGTCAGTCAGTCAGTCAGATAGTCAGTCAGATAGTCAGTCAGCTAGTCAGTCAGCTAGTCAGTCAGCTAGTCAGTCAGTCAGTCAGCTAGTCAGTCAGTCAGTCAGCTAGTTAGTTAGTCAATCAGTCAGTCAGCTAGTTAGTCAGTCAGTCAGTAAGCTAGTTAGTTAGTCAGTCAGTCAGCAAGTTAGTCAGTCAGTCAGACAGCTAGTTAGTCAGTCAGCTAGTTAGTCAGTCAGTCAGTCAGCTAGTTAGTCAGTCAGTAAGCTAGTTAGTTAGCCAGCTAGTTAGTCAGCTAGCTAGTTAGTCAGGCAGTCAGCTAGTTAGTCAGTCAGTCAGCCAGCCAGCTAGTTAGTCAGTCAGTCAGCCAGCCAGCTAGTTAGTTAGTCAGTCAGTCAGTCAGCAAGTCAGTCAGTCAGTCAGCAAGTCAGTCAGTCAGTCAGCAAGTCAGTCAGCTAGTCAGTCAGTCAGCTAGTCAGTCAGTCAGCTAGTCAGTCAGCCAGCTAGTCAGTCAGTCAGCTAGTCAGTCAGTCAGTCAGCTAGTCAGTCAGTCAGCTAGTCAGTCAGTCAGCTAGTCAGTCAGTCAGCTAGTCAGTCAGTCAGGTAGTTAGTGAGTCAGGTAGTCAGCTAGTCAGTCAGTCAGTCAGTCAGCGAGTTAGTCAGTCAGTCAGTCAGCTAGTTAGTCAGTCAGTCAACTAATTAGTCAGTCAGCTAGTTAGTTAGTCAGATAGTCAGTCAGCTAGTCAGTCAGTTAGCTAGTCAGTCAGTCAGTCAGTCAGTCAGTCAGCTAGTTAGTTAGTCAGTCAGCTAGTTAGTCAGTCAGTCAGTCAGCTAGTTAGTCAGTAAGTCAACTAACTAGTCAGTCAGTCAGTCAGCTAGTCAGTCAGCCAGCTAGTTAGTCAGTCAGTCAACTAATTAGTCAGTCAGTCAGTCAGCTAGTTAGTCAGTCAGCTAGTTAGTTACTCAGTTAGTCAGTCAGCTAGTCAGTCAGTCAGCTAGTTAGTCAGTCAGTCAGTCAGCTAGTTAGTCAGTCAGTCAGTCAGTCAGTCAGTTAGTCAGTCAGTCAGTCAGCTAGTTAGTCAGTTAGTCAGTCAGCTAGTCAGTCAGCCAGCTAGTTAGTCAGTCAGTCAACTAATTAGTCAGTCAGTCAGTCAGTCAGTCAGCTAGTTAGTCAGTCAGCTAGTTAGTTAGTCAGGTAGTTAGTCAGTCAGTCAGTCAGCTAGTTAGTTAGTTAGTCAGTCAGCTAGTTAGTCAGTCAGTCAGTCAGTCAGCTAGTTAGTCAGTCAGTCAACTAATTAGTCAGTCAGTCAGTCAGTCAGCTAGTTAGTCAGATATTTAGTCAGTTAGTTAGTCAGCTAGTCAGTCAGTCAGCTAGTTAGTCAGTCAGTCAGTCAGCTAGTTAGTCAGTCAGTCAACTAACTAGTCAGTCAGTCAACTAACTAGTCAGTCAGTCAGTCAGCTAGTTAGTAAGTCAGCTAGTTAGTTAGTCAGATAGTTAGTCAGTCAGTCAACTAATTAGTCAGTCAGTCAGTCAGCTAGTTAGTCAGTCAGCTAGTTAGTTACTCAGTTAGTCAGTCAGCTAGTCAGTCAGTCAGCTAGTTAGTCAGTCAGTCAGCTAGTTAGTCAGTCAGTCAGTCAGTTAGTCAGTCAGTCAACTAATTAGTCAGTCAGTCAGTCAGTCAGCTAGTTAGTCAGTCAGCTAGTCAGTCAGCCAGCTAGTTAGTCAGTCAGTCAACTAATTAGTCAGTCAGTCAGTCAGTCAGCTAGTTAGTCAGTCAGCTAGTTAGTTAGTCAGATAGTTAGTCAGTCAGTCAGTCAGCTAGTTAGTCAGTCAGCTAGTTAGTTAGTCAGATAGTTAGTCAGTCAGTCAGTCAGCTAGTTAGTTAGTTAGTCAGTCAGCTAGTTAGTCAGTCAGTCAGTCAGTCAGTCAGCTAGTTAGTCAGTCAGTCAACTAATTAGTCAGTCAGTCAGTCAGTCAGCTAGTTAGTCAGATATTTAGTCAGTTAGTTAGTCAGCTAGTCAGTCAGTCAGCTAGTTAGTCAGTCATTCAGTCAGTCAGTCAGCTAGTTAGTCAGTCAGTCAGCTAGTTAGTCAGTCAGTCAGCTAGTTAGTCAGTCAGTCCCTTGTAGCTTGCTATCAGTGTTGTTTCGCTTGTGATTTGGTCTAGAGATTCGCTAGTGGACTAGCTTCAGACTAGCATGGTTAGGTAAACACTCCTGCAGTGTTTCTTTGGAAGCAGACACACGTACACAGGCTGGCCCAGGAATGGCTCATGTTTTGGCCTGGCTCCAACACCTCCCCCTCTCTGCGTATCTCTCTCCATCCCTCCCTGCTTGCAGAGCAGACTAAATTTATTTTCATTTATTTATCCTTTATTTAACTAGACAAGTCAGTTAAGAACAAATTCTTATTTACAATGCCGGCCTACCTCGGCCACACCCTCCTCTAACCCGGACAACGCTGGGCCAATTGTGCGCCGCCCTATGGAACTCCCGATCATGGACGGTTGTGATACAGCCCGGGATCAAACCAAGGTCTGTAGTGACGCCTCTAGCACTGCGATGTAGTGCCTTAGACCGCTGCGCCACTCGGGAGCCCCTAAATACTACATACTTGGCCAGGCTCATGCCAGTCACCCAGCCCAGCACAGGGTTGGCCAGGCTCATGCCAGTCACCCAGCACAGGGTTGGCCAGGCTCATGCCAGTCACCCAGCACAGGGTTGGCCAGGCTCATGCTAGTCACCCAGCACAGCACAGGGTTGGCCAGGCTCATGCCAGTCACCCAGCACAGGGTTGGCCAGGCTCATGCCAGTCACCCAGCCCAGCACAGGGTTGGCCAGGCTCATGCCAGTCACCCAGCCCAGCACAGGGTTGGCCAGGCTCATGCCAGTCACCCAGCCCAGCACAGGGTTGGCCAGGCTCATGCCAGTCACCCAGCCCATCACAGGGTTGGCCAGGCTCATGCCAGTCACCCAGCACAGGGTTGGCCAGGCTCATGCCAGTCACCCAGCACAGGGTTGGCCAGGCTCATGCTAGTCACCCAGCACAGCACAGGGTTGGCCAGGCTCATGCCAGTCACCCAGCACAGGGTTGGCCAGGCTCATGCCAGTCACCCAGCCCAGCACAGGGTTGGCCAGGCTCATGCCAGTCACCCAGCCCAGCACAGGGTTGGCCAGGCTCATACCAGTCACCCAGCCCAGCACAGGGTTGGCCAGGTTCATGCCAGTCACCCAGCACAGGGTTGGCCAGGCTCATGCCAGTCACCCAGCCCAGCACAGGGTTGGCCAGGCTCATGCCAGTCACCCAGCCCAGCACAGGGTTGCATCCCAAATGGCACTGGGCCTAAGTAGTGCACTATATAGGGAATAGGGTGCCATTTGGACCAGACCTGCGGCCCCCAGAACACAGACAGCCTGACTGACTAGGTCCCTGTCTAGACTGTAGGACTGTGTGTTCCCTCTGATCCCACTGTTACAAGGCTTAGAAGGAAAAGGCTTCAGACCCCAGGCAGACAGGCTGGAATGCAGCTAGGTGCAGATCAGGGAAAAGGACATTGTTTTGTGAAGTCTTTCCTCTATTTCCGCTACTTTTCAGTAGATATTCAGGTGTTTCACATGTACTTGAGCACAGACGAGGGGCTCTTTTACTGCTGTGTTCTGGCCTCTGGAAGCCCCAGGTATGAAGAGTTCTCATTCCCTCACTTCCCACTCTACTCTTTTCACCTCCTCATCTATCCTCCCCTTCCCTCCTATCCTCCCTTCTTCTTCTATTCTCCCCTCCCCTCCTATCCTCCCCTCTTCTATTCTCCCCTCCTCCCCTCTTCTATCATCCCCTCCCCTCTTCTTCTATCCTCCATCCTCTTCTTCTATCCTCTTCTTCTATCCTCCCCTCCCCTCTTCTTCTATCCTTCCATTCCCTCTTCTTCTATCCTCCCCTCCCCTCTTCTTCTATCCTCCCCTCCATCCTCTTCTTCTATCCTCCATCCTCTTCTTCTATCCTCCCCTCCCCTCTTCTTCTATCCTCCCCTCCCCTCTTCTTCTATCCTCCCCTCCCCTCTTCTTCTATCCTCCCCTCCCCTCTTCTTCTATCCTCCCCTCCCCTCTTCTTCTATCCTCCCCTCCCCTCTTCTTCTATCCTCCCCTCCCCTCTTCTTCTATCCTCTTCTTCTATCCTCTTCTTCTATCCTCCCCTCCCCTCTTCTTCTATCCTCCCCTCCCCTCTTCTTCTATCCTCCCCTCCCCTCTTCTTCTATCCTCCCCTCCCCTCTTCTTCTATCCTCCCCTCCCCTCTTCTTCTATCCTCCATCCTCTTCTTCTATCCTTCCCTCCCCTCTTCTTCTATCCTCCCCTCCCCTCTTCTTCTATCCTCCCCTCATCCTTTCTTCTATCCTCCCCTCTCCTCTTCTATCCCCGCCTCATTTATCCTCCCCTCCTCTCCTCCTTCCTCTTCTATCCGCCCCTCCTCGAGCCTCCCCTCCTATTCTATCCTCCCCTCCTTTCCCGTCTCCTCTCCTCCATCCTCCCCCTCTCCCCCCTTGTCCTCTCCTCCAAAAAGGAGCCAGACTGTCTTTATCGTAGCATTACAGAACAAAGCAGCGCTAAATTCCACACTGTCCGTCTCCATCGCAAATGGCACCCTGTTCTGTAGATAGTGCACTAGGTAGGGAATAGTTATTTAGGGAACAGGGTTCCCACTATGTGGGAATAAGGTGCCATTTGGGACACAAACGCTGTCTGTCATTGAAAGTGGTTGAGCCTGATAGCTGTAGGAGTATGTGGCTGGGCTCACAGTGGACTATGAAGGAGAGAGGGAGAGAACCTGGAAGACAGTGGGACAGAGACAGACAGACAGTGGGACAGAGACAGACAGACAGTGGGACAGAGACAGACAGACAGACAGACAGACAGACAGACAGACAGACAGACAGGCTGACCAGCAGGCAGAGACAGAGGGAAAAAGAGAGACAGACAGACAGACAGACAGACAGACAGACAGACAGACAGAGAGGCTGACCAGCAGGCAGAGACAAAGGGAAACAGAGAGACAGACAGACAGAGAGAAAGGCAGAGAGAGAGGTTGACCAGCAGGCACAGACAGAGGGAAACAGAGAGACACAGACAGACAGAAAGGCAGAGAGAGAGGCTGACCAGCAGGCACAGACAGAGGAAAATATAAAGAATTTACAAAAAAACAGAAAACTAGAATGCTATTTGGCCCTAAACAGAGAGTACACAGTGGCAGAATACCTGACCACCATGACTGACACAAACTTAAGGAAAGCTTTGACTATGTACAGAATCAGTGAGCATAGCCTTGCTATTGAGAAAGGCCGCCGTAGGCAGACATGGCTCTCAAGAGAAGACAGGCTATGTGCTCACTGCCCACAAAATGAGGTGGAAACTGAGCTGCACTTCCTAACCTCCTGCCAAATGTATGACCATATTAGAGAGACATACTTCCCTCAGATTACACAGACCCCCAAGAATTAGAAAAACTCAATTTTGATAAACGCTCAATCTACTGGGTGAAATACCAGTGTGCCATCACAACAGCAAGATCTGTGACTTGAATTGAATAGAGCGAGAGACAGACAAAGAGAGAGGGAAAGAGAGGCTGGCCCTATCTCTGGATGGGTCCTTTGTCTCTGCCTGGGGACTGGGGGCTGCTGGTGACTGGGGGCTGCTGGTGACTGGGGGCTGCTGGTGACTGGGGGCTGGTGACTGGGGGCTGGTGACTGGGGGCTGGTGACTGGGGGCTGGTGACTGGGGGCTGGTGGCTGGTGACTGGGGGCTGGTGACGAGGGATGCGGGACTGGGGGCTGGTGACTGGTGACTGGGGGCTGGTGACTGGGGGCTGGTGACGAGGGGCTGGTGACGAGGGATGCGGCACTGGGGGCTGGTGACTGGGAGACATAACAGGGCCAGTCTGACGCTGCCGGAAAACTGTGGTGTCAAATCAAATCAAATTGTGCTGGTCAAGTACACATATTTAGCAGATGTTATTGCGGGTGAACAGGCAGTGGCTCAGGTGGTTGATGTCCTTGATGATCTTTTTGGCCTTCCTGTGACATCGGGTGGTGTAGGTGTCCTGGAGGGCAGGTAGTTTGACCCCGGTGATGCGTTGGGCAGAACGCACCACCCTCTGGAGAGCCCTGCGGTTGCGGGCGGTGCAGTTGCCGTACCAGGCGGTGATACAGCCCGACAGGATGCTCTCAATTGTACATCTGTAAAAGTTTGTGAGGGTTTTAGGGGCCAAGCCAAATTTCTTCAGCGCTGTTGCGTTTTCTTCACCACACTGTGTGTGGGTGGACCGTTTCAGATCGTCAGTGATGTTTACGCCGAGGAACTTCCCAACTTCTCCACTACTGTCCCGTCGATGTGGATAGGGGCGTGCTCCCTCTGCTGTTTCCTGAAGTCCACAATCAGCTCCTTTGTTTTGTCGACATTGAGTGAGAGGTTGTTTTCCAGGCACCACTCTACCAGGGCCCTCACCTCCTCCCTTTAGGCTGTTTCGTCATTGTTGGTAATCAGGCCTACTACTGTTGTGTCGTTTGCAAACTTGATGATTGAGTTGGAGGCGTGCGTCGCCACGCAGTCATGGGTGAACGGGGAGTACACAGGAGGGGGCTGAGCATGCACCCTTCTGGGGGAGAACATCAGTTAGCTGTCCCTGGGGCATTCTTACCATCTGTTACCCACACAGATATAGACGGCCAGGGACAAACGCATGTCTGGCTGGCTCATTGTGAGTCAATGTTTCTATGCATCTATCATGCTCTTCTTTGTCTATGTCTAGTTCATTCAGCTCTTCAAGGCTCTTCCAATAGAATAATATATGGCATTTAACAGATGCTTTTATCCAACACAACAGTGAGGGCCAAACTGTTCTATGTCCTAGTTCTATGTCCTAGTCCAGTTGATCTGTGTGCATTAGAAGCCGTTACTGTGTGACTAGTCATTTGAACTCTACATTCAGCTCAACTCTAACTCAGCCAGTGACAGATGGTCAGATAGACAGCCAGTGGAAACATGGTTAATGTCTCTCCAACTCTTGTCCATTTTAGTACTCTACCATGTCATCTCACTTTAACAAACGGCTAGGCACTTGTCTGTTTAAGTGCTTTGAGAGGACAATTATAGATGTATTGATGATTCCACACAGCATTCATCTTAGCCTATGGATTTTCATTAGGAAGCTAAGGCTGTGTCCCAAATGGCCCCCTATTCTCTAGGCACGCAGGCAGGCACGCAGGCAGGCACGCAGGCAGAGAAGTGATGATTATCTCTCAGGCAGAAGAGACTGAGGCAGAGTTGAGCGATAGAAGGAGCGACCTAGATTCTCACACTGCTGCAGCGATCATATTGTGGCAGGATGCATCAGTCAAGGCCAGCAGGAGATCACAACTGAAGAGACACAAAGCTACAGCGAACTGTCAGTCAGAACTGTGTGTGTGTGTGTGTGCATGTGATCGCTAGATGAGAGCTTGAAAGAAAACAAATGGTTTTTGAAACCCAGTTCTGACAGATACATGCCAAGATGAAGGAACAGCCTCAGATATTATTAATACAGAGGGAGGGAATTATTCAGACCATTATCAGAAAAGCCACAGTGCTGAGATGTGTAGCAGGAGATACGTCTGGAGAGACGCCACACATCCATTATCAGAAAAGCCACAGTGCTGAGATGTGTAGCAGGAGATACGTCTGGAGAGACCCCACACATCCATTATCAGAAAAGCCACAGTGCTGAGATGTGTAGCAGGAGATACGTCTGGAGAGACGCAACACATCCATTATCAGAAAAGCCACAGTGCTGAGATGTGTAGCAGGAGATACGTCTGGAGAGACGCCACACATCCTTACGTCCCAAATGACACCAGATTTCCTTTATAGTGCACTACTTTTTAACATTGTTCTGTCAAAAATAGTACACTTTACAGGGAATAGGGTACTTATTAGCTATCTGGTAGCAGTAGAGACAAATGCCTTCCAGTTGCAATGCCCCACAACAGAACATGGAACACATAGAACACATGCCTTCCAGTTGCAATGCCCCACAACAGAACATGGAACACATAGAACACATGCCTTCCAGTTGCAATGCCCCACAACAGAACATGGAACACATAGAACACATGCCTTCCAGTTGCAATGCCCCACAACAGAACATGGAACACATAGAACACATGCCTTCCAGTTGCAATGCCCCACAACAGAACATGGAACACATAGAACACATGCCTTCCTGTTGCAATGCCCCACAACAGAACATGGAACACATAGAACACATGCCTTCCTGTTGCAATGCCCCACAACAGAACATGGAACACATAGAACACATGCCTTCCTGTTGCAATGCCCCACAACAGAACATGGAACACATAGAACACATGCCTTCCAGTTGCAATGCCCCACAACAGAACATGGAACACATAGAACACATGCCTTCCTGTTGCAATGCCCCACAACAGAACATGGAACACATAGAACACATGCCTTCCTGTTGCAATGCCCCACAACAGAACATGGAACACATAGAACACATGCCTTCCTGTTGCAATGCCCCACAACAGAACATGGAACACATAGGACACATGCCTTCCTGTTGCAATGCCCCACAACAGAACATGGAACACATAGAACACATGCCTTCCTGTTGCAATGCCCCACAACAGAACATGGAACACATAGAACACATGCCTTCCTGTTGCAATGCCCCACAACAGAACATGGAACACATAGAACACATGATGAAACATTCAAATCGTCTGGCTGGGCGCCGCTGAAGATGGACTACACGGCAACGCATAGCGACGTCCCCAGATACATATTTCCTCCTTGATTCATGTGGGGTTGGGGAATTGTGGTTAGGCGGCGTCCCAGCACGGAGTGCAAGGTAACGAAGTGCCTGCTGGCAAATTGATTCCTCTCCCGGATCCAGCGTCTCAAATGGCACCCTATTCCCTATATTGTGCACAATGATGGGCCCTGTTCAAAAGTAGCGCACCATATATGGAACAGGGTGCCATTTGGGATGTAAAATGAAGACAAACTGACGGAGCTGTCACGCCTCCTTGAAATGTCATTATCTGCAGCAGCATATTCACCAGGCAGGAAGGATGGTGGTGGAGCGGGACATTAATGCTGATGAAGACTGGAGCTGGACTTCATCTTAAATCATCCTCAACTCCAACTCCCCATATACCCAGTTTCAGCCCAGCCCCCACCTCCAGCTCCCATCCCCAGCCCCCACCTCCCAACCCCCCAAATCACGATTGTTAATTACCACTGCTGTCTGTGTGCTGTCTTTGGGCAGGGTGTGTGTATGTGTGTTTATTAGTTACCTTGAGGCGGTCGTTGGGAAGGGCCTGTGCTCCCTTCATGATAACTTCCTGAACCCTTTCTACTGACAGGTCAGTCCCTGCTGCTTCCAGACGCTGGCTGAAGAAACCTATCACCTGGGGGGCACAGCGACAAGAGAAGAACAAGTCAGACAGGTGTGTGTGTGTGTGTGTGTGTGTGTGTGTGTGTGTGTGTGTGTGTGTGTATGTGGTGTGTTTGCTTGAGGGACCTGTCAGGTAAAGGTAAAAAAAAACGTATATTTTCTGTGAAATGCCTTTACTTTCATCTAGGTTACTATGACAACTTTAAATGAAGGTATCAATCATTTAAGACTAGTTTCTCATGAAATTGAGGAAGTGATTTGATACCATTGACTGTCAAGACAATTTACGCTTCAATGAGTCTCGTTTCTGTACATGTATACATCAATAACATATCGCTGAAGTGATTTAACTATCGTCTCCTCTCAGCTTCATAATTCATTTAATCCTCTGCTTTGGGTCGTCACACGAGTCTACCACTGCAACAGATGTCCCTAACGTGATGCCATTGGGAGCAACTTGCAGATAGTGTAACTTCAGTAGCTGTAGTAACTAGTTGTGTAAGCAGCACAAAAGCTGTTGGCACAGATTGTCTATTTACACTAGGTCCAGTAGAAAACAATATCGCAACCAAGACTTAAAAATAACTGATATTGGCACAAGATGAAGAGAGTGTTGGAACATAACTAACAAAATTACAGTTGAAGAAAATGTACTAAATTCACAAATTCTACAGCACAACGGTAGAGTCATGTCTTAAGTGTAAAACTAACAAAATCTGCATTTTTTTCTCCTTACAAATTCAGGTCCGTCCGCAATAATCACATTTTTGGGGGATTTTGAGTGCAGATCTTGTATTTTCTGTGTACCTCGACTACCTGTTGCGTTTGAGTATCCACTGATGCAGAGCATCTATTCAAATCATGGGGGGGGGGGGGGGGGTTTACCACATCCTCTGTCCTTGTTTAATAGCAACTATGGAAACATGGACACAGGAAGCAAGGATTGACTGATACTAACGTTTTCCAGACAGACCATCTCTCTGTCTTATGTGTTTCTCACATTTAACAGCTGATAAACGTATCATAGCAACACAAATGTATCATAGCAACATGGAGTACAAGATCAGGACTGCCTAGCAGTTAGAGTATTGGGCCAATAACGAAAGGTCGCTAGTTAGATTCCCGGAGCCGACAAGGTGAAAAATATGTCGATGTGCCCTTGAGCAAGGCACTAAACCCTAATTGCTCCTGCCAGAGTCCCAGAGAGACATCTCTAACAGGCTGTCAGAGTCCCAGAGAGACATCTCTAACAGGCTGCCAGAGAGAGACATCTCTAACAGGCTGCCAGAGTCCCAGAGAGACATCTCTAACAGGCTGCCAGAGAGAGACATCTCTAACAGGCTGCCAGAGAGAGACATCTCTAACAGGCTGCCAGAGAGAGACATCTCTAACAGGCTGCCAGAGAGAGACATCTCTAACAGGCTGCCAGAGAGAGACATCTCTAACAGGCTGCCAGAGAGAGACATCTCTAACAGGCTGCCAGAGAGAGACATCTCTAACAGGCTGCCAGAGAGAGACATCTCTAACAGGCTGCCAGAGAGAGACATCTCTAACAGGCTGCCAGAGAGAGACATCTCTAACAGGCTGCCAGAGAGAGACATCTCTAACAGGCTGCCAGAGAGAGACATCTCTAACAGGCTGCCAGAGAGAGACATCTCTAACAGGCTGCCAGAGAGAGACATCTCTAACAGGCTGCCAGAGAGAGACATCTCTAACAGGCTGCCAGAGAGAGACATCTCTAACAGGCTGCCAGAGAGAGACATCTCTAACAGGCTGCCAGAGAGAGACATCTCTAACAGGCTGCCAGAGAGAGACATCTCTAACAGGCTGCCAGAGAGAGACATCTCTAACAGGCTGCCAGAGAGAGACATCTCTAACAGGCTGCCAGAGAGAGACATCTCTAACAGGCTGCCAGAGAGAGACATCTCTAACAGGCTGCCAGAGAGAGACATCTCTAACAGGCTGCCAGAAGCTATTAAGGAGCCTTTTGGACCTAGACTTGGCGCTCCCTCTGACACCGCCTAGTATATAGGTCCTGGATGGCAGGAAGCTTGGCCCCAGTGGTGTACTGGGCCGTACACACTACCCTCTGCAGTGCCTTACGGTCGGATGCCGAGCAGTTGCCATACCAGGCGGTGGAACAACCGGTCAGGATACTCTTGATGGTGCAGCTGTAGAACGTTTTGAGGTTCTGGGGACCCATGCCAAATCTTTTCAGAGTTGTACTGCACTTCTTCTCATATGACACTAGAATAGTAATCGACCCTCTGAGTATCTTTGCATTAGAAATTGAGGCGCGAAATTCTCTCCATCATGAAAATATATTATTTATTGTAAATCCCAAATCTTTGAAATGCTACAAAGCTTTTTCACTAAACTATTCTACTGGAAAGCTTAGAGGCTAAAATTCAGCACAGCAGTGGAGGAGTTTCAATCCAAAATTGGCCATTGTTTTCAATGAGGATTTAGGAATGTTTGAGTGTGTTTGTTTGCGTGCTGATATTTGTGCTGTGTGTCTCTCTGTCTCACCGTGTCGAGGTTCTGCATGATGTCCTGGAAGGAGGGGTGTGTTCTGAACTGTTCGAAGAGCTCTCTCTTGTAGAGCAGGGCGTAGACCAGGTTGGGGTTGTGGTGTAGAGAGTTCGACAGACACGAGTTGATGATCTCCAGCATCATCCTGATCACCTCCTCGATCACATTCAGGTCCTGGGCCTAGAGAAAAGATAAACTATTAACATAGAGGTCCTGGGCCTAGAGAAGAGATAAACTATTAACATAGAGGTCCTGGGCCTAGAGAAAAGATAAACTATTAACATAGAGGTCCTGGGCCTAGAGAAAAGATAAACTATTAACATAGAGGTCCTGGGCCTAGAGAAGAGATAAACTATTAACATAGAGGTCCTGGGCCTAGAGAAGAGATAAACTATTAACATAGAGGTCCTGGGCCTAGAGAAAAGATAAACTATTAACATAGAGGTCCTGGGCCTAGAGAAAAGATAAACTATTAACATAGAGGTCCTGGGCCTAGAGAAGAGATAAACTATTAACATAGAGGTCCTGGGCCTAGAGAAGAGATAAACTATTAACATAGAGGTCCTGGGCCTAGAGAAGAGATAAACTATTAACATAGAGGTCCTGGGCCTAGAGAAAAGATAAACTATTAACATAGAGGTCCTGGGCCTAGAGAAGAGATAAACTATTAACATAGAGGTCCTGGGCCTAGAGAAGAGATAAACTATTAACATAGAGGTCCTGGGCCTAGAGAAAAGATAAACTATTAACATAGAGGTCCTGGGCCTAGAGAAAAGATAAACTATTAACATAGAGGTCCTGGGCCTAGAGAAGAGATAAACTATTAACATAGAGGTCCTGGGCCTAGAGAAGAGATAAACTATTAACATAGAGGTCCTGGGCCTAGAGAAAAGATAAACTATTAACATAGAGGTCCTGGGCCTAGAGAAAAGATAAACTATTAACATAGAGGTCCTGGGCCTAGAGAAGAGATAAACTATTAACATAGAGGTCCTGGGCCTAGAGAAGAGATGAACTATTAACATAGAGGTCCTGGGCCTAGAGAAGAGATAAACTATTAACATAGAGGTCCTGGGCCTAGAGAAGAGATAAACTATTAACATAGAGGTCCTGGGCCTAGAGAAAAGATAAACTATTAACATAGAGGTCCTGGGCCTAGAGAAGAGATAAACTATTAACATAGAGGTCCTGGGCCTAGAGAAGAGATAAACTATAAACATAGAGGTCCTGGGCCTAGAGAAAAGATAAACTATTAACATAGAGGTCCTGGGCCTAGAGAAGAGATAAACTATTAACATAGAGGTCCTGGGCCTAGAGAAGAGATAAACTATCAACATAGAGGTCCTGGGCCTAGAGAAAAGATAAACTATTAACATAGAGGTCCTGGGCCTAGAGAAGAGATAAACTATTAACATAGAGGTCCTGGGCCTAGAGAAGAGATAAACTATTAACATAGAGGTCCTGGGCCTAGAGAAGAGATAAACTATTAACATAGAGGTCCTGGGCCTAGAGAAGAGATAAACTATTAACATAGAGGTCCTGGGCCTAGAGAAAAGATAAACTATTAACATAGAGGTCCTGGGCATAGACACACACAGAGAGAGAGAGAGATAGCAGAGGAAATTTTACACACTTATAGGAACATGTATGTGAAATAGAGGTTAAAAAAAATTGCATTCTGGTCCTGGGCCTAAAAAGCCGCATAAGAGAGAAGAGATGGGAATTTAGCGTGGGACAATGTAATCTAATATTTACATTTAAGTCATTTAGCAGACGCTCTTATCCAGAGCGACTTACAAATTGGAATGTTCATACATATTCATCCTGGTCCCCCCGTGGGAATTGAACCCTTGGTCCCCCCGTTGGAATTGAACCCACAACCCTGGCGTTGCAAGCACCATGCTCTACCAACTGAGCCACACGGGACCGTCAGGTAATATCCCTGATAAGGTGAAAAACCCCTATACACAGGGTTCCTCAGGTTAAAGAGAAAGTGTGTTTTCTGAGTGACTAGAATCAATGGTTTCCATTGGGCATTAAATACAAAGTGACGGTGTGTGTGTGTGTGTGTGTGTGTGTGTGTACAGGGCAGCCTAGAAGTGGCTGGAGCCAGGGAGGAAGCTGGGGGCACCACTAAGTCCGTAGGGGGCTGGACACGGACTAGGACACAGGCAACACAGGGGCAGGCAGGCGAGCGGCAGGGCGGTTATGTCATGTTGAGGGATAGCCATTGTGAAGTCTGCGTGGTTGAGATGTTATCTAGCTCCATATAGACTGTCTGGAGTCTATGGCCACGGACCAGACAGCACAACAGCACTCTGCTATGCAAAACAGGAACATATTATACCTGCCTGCCTGGCAGGGAGGGAGGGGGAGATAGATATATATATATGGAGATAGATAGATAGATATAGATCGATAGATAGATAGATAGATAGGGAGGGAGGGAGGGAGGGAGGGAGGGAGGGAGGGAGGGAGGGAGGGAGGGAGGGAGGGAGGGAGAGAGAGATTGAGAAAGGAGGGAGAGAGAGATTGAGAAAGGAGGGAGAGAGAGATTGAGAAAGGAGGGAGAGAGAGAACGAGAGAGAGGGGGAGAGAGAGGAAAGGGGGAGATATTGAGGGAGGAAAGGGGGAGATATTGAGGGAGGGAGGGGGAGATATTGAGGGAGGGGGAGAGAGAGGGGGAGAAGGGAGAGAGAGAGGGGGAAGGACAGGGGGAGAAACAGAAGGGAAGAGAGAAAGATGGAGTGAGAGAAGGGAAGAGAGGGGAGGGAGAGAGAGAATGGGAGAGAGGGGAGAGAGAGTAGGGAAGGAGGGAGGGGATAGCACCCAATGGCTCTATTACAGCCCTCCCGTGCTTCTACATCTGCATTGCTTGCTGTTTGGGGTTTTAGGCTGGGTTTCTGTACAGCACTTCGAGATATTAGCTGATGTACGAAGGGCTATATAAAAAATAAACTTGATTTGACATCACACTGTCGTTCACTCTCACTTTGCACAACCAACAATGTCTTTGTCCACCTCAGAGTTTCAAGGTACCCAGTTTACTGAAGGTCAACATCAAGTCATGTTCTAACAGCTCAAGTCTGGAACCTCATCTAAACAATGTAAACATGCACCATTGGCCTGAATACAAACATATGAATAATCAAGGAACACTAGACAACGGGAAATGGTGCTGTGAGGTCTTTACAGAAACACAGTACAGCTACATGTGGATTCACACTGCCCTTTTCACTTACAGGTCCAAAACAATCCAAACCAATTTCCTCACATCAAGAGAGAGAGAGGACCTCTATTTTGGGACTCCACAGAGAAAGGGAGGGAGAAATAGAACGAGACAGAGAGGAAAAAGAGGCATGGTATCTGCATCCACATGGGGCTGCCAGCATGATGCTTGTCTACTTGCAACTTCCCCTTTGAAATCAACAGACTCCTTTCCCCTCTCTACCTCCCCACTGCTTGTCTACTTGCAACTTCCCCTTTGAAATCAACAGACTCCTTTCCCCTCTCTACCTCCCCACTGCTTGTCTACTTGCAACTTCCCCTTTGAAATCAACAGACTCCTTTCCCCTCTCTACCTCCCCACTGCTTGTCTACTTGCAACTTCCCCTTTGAAATCAACAGACTCCTTTCCCCTCTCTACCTCCCCACTGCTTGTCTACTTGCAACCTCCCCTTTGAAATCAACAGACTCCTTTCCCCTCTCTACCTCCCCACTGCTTGTCTACTTGCAACTTCCCCTTTGAAATCAACAGACTCCTTTCCCCTCTCTACCTCCCCACTGCTTGTCTACTTGCAACTTCCCCTTTGAAATCAACAGACTTCTTTCCCCTCTCTACCTCCCCACTGCTTGTCTACTTGCAACCTCCCCTTTGAAATCAGACTCCTTTCCCCTCTCTACCTCCCCACTGCTTGTCTACTTGCAACTTCCCCTTTGAAATCAACAGACTTCTTTCCCCTCTCTACCTCCCCACTGCTTGTCTACTTGCAACTTCCCCTTTGAAATCAACAGACTCCTTTCCCCTCTCTACCTCCCCACTGCTTGTCTACTTGCAACTTCCCCTTTGAAATCAACAGACTCCTTTCCCCTCTCTACCTCCCCACTGCTTGTCTACTTGCAACTTCCCCTTTGAAATCAGACTCCTTTCCCCTCTCTACCTCCCCACTGCTTGTCTACTTGCAACTTCCCCTTTGAGATCAGACTCCTTTCCCCTCTCTACCTCCCCACTGCTTGTCTACTTGCAACTTCCCCTTTGAAATCAACAGACTCCTTTCCCATCTCTACCTCCCCACTGCTTGTCTACTTGCAACTTGGTGGAAAATAAACTTGGTGGAAGATAAATACTTATTTAATTTGCAAATAAATTCATTAAAAATCCTACAATGTGATTTTCTGGATTTATTCCCCTCACATTTTGTCTGTTATAGTTGAAGTGTATCTATGATGAAAATTACAGGCCTCTCTCATCTTTTTAAGTGGAAGAACTTGCACAATTGGTGGCTGACTAAATACTTTTTTGCCCCACTATGTGTGTATTTATTTATTTCACCTTTATTTAACCAGGTAGGCAAATTGAGAACACGTTCTCATTTACAATTGCGACCTGGCCAAGATAAAGCAAAGCAGTTCGACACATACAACAACACATAGTTACACATGGAGTAAAACAAACATACAGTCAATAATACAGTAGAAAAATAAGTCTATATACAATGGATATGTATGTATGTATGTGTATGTATGTATGTATGTATGTATGTATGTATGTATGTATGTATGTATGTATGTATGTATGTATGTATGTATGTATGTATGTGTGTGTGTATGTGTGTGTAGAGAGACAGAGAGAGATAGCCCTGTTAAGTGACTTCCCATGACTACAAATCAGACAATATGAAGCGAAACACAGAGGAAGAAAAGGTTTCTTTAAAACAGCTACTCGCTGGGGATGACAACAGAATAATAATGTCTCCTTTTGATATTGGTTGTGCTTCCCACTACTACTGGTTCTACTGACAGCGTCTACAAGAAACAGGTGGTGGTGATATGTGCTTGCTGTTTAATCTACCATAGTATAGCCTACTTCTCCACATCATAAGCATTTCACACTAAGGTCTCTACACCTGTTGTATTCAGCATTTCACACTAAGGACTCTACACCTGTTGTATTCAGCATTTCACGGTAAGGTCTCTACACCTGTTGTATTCAGCATTTCACGGTAAGGTCTCTACACCTGTTGTATTCAGCATTTCACGGTAAGGTCTCTACACCTGTTGTATTCAGCATTTCACGGTAAGGTCTCTACACCTGTTGTATTCAGCATTTCACGGTAAGGTCTCTACACCTGTTGTATTCAGCATTTCATGGTAAGGTCTCTACACCTGTTGTATTCAGCATTTCATGGTAAGGTCTCTACACCTGTTGTATTCAGCATTTCACGGTAAGGTCTCTACACCTGTTGTATTCAGCATTTCACACTAAGGACTCTACACCTGTTGTATTCAGCATTTCACACTAAGGTCTCTACACCTGTTGTATTCAGCATTTCACACTAAGGTCTCTACACCTGTTGTATTCAGCATTTCACGGTAAGGGTTCTACACCCGTTGTATTCAGCATTTCACGGTAAGGGTTCTACACCTGTTGTATTCAGCATTTCACGGTAAGGGTTCTACACCTGTTGTATTCAGCATTTCACGGTAAGGTCTCTAGACGTGTTGTATTCAGCATTTCACGGTAAGGGTTCTACACCTGTTGTATTCAGCATTTCACGGTAAGGTCTCTACACCTGTTGTATTCAGCATTTCACGGTAAGGTCTCTAGACCCGTTGTATTCAGCATTTCACTGTAAGGTCTACTACACCTGTTGTATTCAGCATTTCACGGTAAGGTCTCTACACCTGTTGTATTCAGCATTTCACGGTAAGGTCTCTAGACCCGTTGTATTCAGCATTTCACTGTGAGGTCTACTACACCTGTTGTATTCAGCATTTCACGGTAAGGTCTCTACACCTGTTGTATTCAGCATTTCACGGTAAGGTCTCTACACCTGTTGTATTCAGCATTTCACGGTAAGGTCTCTAGACGTGTTGTATTCAGCATTTCACGGTAAGGTCTCTAGACGTGTTGTATTCAGCATTTCACGGTAAGGGTTCTACACCTGTTGTATTCAGCATTTCACGGTAAGGGTTCTACACCTGTTGTATTCAGCATTTCACGGTAAGGTCTCTAGACCTGTTGTATTCAGCATTTCACACTAAGGTCTCTACACCCGTTCTATTCAGCATTTCACGGTAAGGTCTCTAGACCTGTTGTATTCAGCATTTCACGGTAAGGTCTCTACACCTGTTGTATTCGGCGCAGTTGACAAATAACATTTGATGTCTCAATACCTTTCTCAGCTCTACAGCAAACCAAACGGTGGGTCTGATGTTTGGCTGAAAACAGGAATTTAAGGACTGTGCCTTTAAAAGCCACTTTGTGAGGCTGATCAAGAACCCAAGTTCCGCCTGAGAACAATTCTAGTCTGGAGTCAAGAAGTCCAAAACAGCTTATAGATTCTAATGAAATAAGCCAAGTGGCGATCTGACCGGCTAGCTATGTAGTCCCGCGTGCGCACGTACCACCCCAACACACCCCCGAGCTCCCAGAATTCCTACGGTCCTTTTACACGGCCTCCTACTCTGTCTGCCCTGGAGTGACCCTTCAATCAGGAGGTGGGAGCCTGCTGCTCTGTGAGTGTGTGTGAGTGTGTGTGTGTAAACAACTATGTGCACTGGGACACCTGTGAAGATGGCTGATTAATGCTTTATTCAACACAGTAAAACCCTGGATCTCCTGCTACTACTCATGTTATAAATGTATGTAATTTCATTTTATAAATGTATGTCATTTCATTTTATAAATATATGTCATTTCATTTTATAAATATATGTCATTTCATTTTATAAATGTATGTAATTACATAAATGTATGTCATTTCATTTTATAAATATATGGCATTTCATTTTACACTGCTCAAAAAAATAAAGGGAACACTTAAACAACACAATGTAACTCCAAGTCAATCACACTTCTGTGAAATCAAACTGTCCACTTAGGAAGCAACACTGATTGACAATAAATTTCACATGCTGTTGTGCAAATGGAATAGACAAAAGGAATAGACAAAACAGCATGTGAAATTTATTGTCAATCAGTGTTGCTTCCTAAGTGGACAGTTTGATTTCACAGAAGTGTGATTGACTTGGAGTTACATTGTGTTGTTTAAGTGTTCCCTTTATTTTTTTGAGCAGTGTATAAATATATGGCATTTCATTTTATAAATATATGTCATTTCATTTTATAAATATATGTTATTTCATTTTATAAATATATGTCATTTCATTTGATAAATATATGTTATTTCATTTTCTGTCACCTGTTTTCTAGGTAGTGTGACAGAAGAGAATAGAGGAGGAGAAGGGAGGAGAGAGGACGATAGGTTATAGATGTTGTGTGAGACGTGAGACAGCAGAGAGGTCCAGACCAGACACACATCACAAGCAGATCAGAGACTCAAAGAGCTGTCTGTCTGTCTGTCTGTCTGTCTGTCTAATAAAGATTGATGAGGTGTCTGGGAGCTGAGGTGCTTTCTGCATCGCAAATGACACCCTATTCCCTATATAGTGCAGTACTAGGCCTCTGGTCAAAAGTAGTGCACTATGTAGGGAATAGTGTGGAGGTGGCCCGAAAGGCCTGAACTCCCAAGGGTTAGGTGGTAATTGGTCTAGCTGAAGAAGGGGAGGAGGAGCGGAGGGGAGAGATGAGGACAGGACACACCGGTAGCATTTGCCGGTAGAGAGTACTTAGCATCTCTGAACACAGTGCCGACCGTAATTTGCAAACCAATTATAAATGTAGAGACGGACAAACATTTGGGCAGTCAGAAGCCCACCGGCTGGTAATCCCTAAAACACACTGCGCCAAACAAATGGTGAAGGAACGACAGACAGTCACGTGGTGCGATGTGTTTCTTCTTAATGAGATTAGCCCACTGCACACCAGGGAATCCAGGTCAGATGCAAATGTGCAAGCTAGATGTCTGTGTCTGTGTGTCTGTGCGTGACTGTGTGCGTGACTGTGCGCGTGTCTGTGCGCGTGTCTGTGCGCGTGTCTGTGCGTGTGTGTGAGTAAACTAGACGTCTGTGTGTGGGAGACATGCTAGGCTGATTAAATTAGAGGTGCCTCAGTCTCGCCCCATATGAAATGAAGCAGAGGCTTTTTTTATATCAAGACACCCACACCAACCCCCCTCCCCTCCTCACTTCTATCCTCCTCTGTCTAGCCACACCCCCCCCCCTCTCCCCTGTCTACTCTCCTCTTCCCCTCCTGCTTTGTGATTTCTTCCTCTTGCAGGGTAATTCAGCCTGAGCCAGTTGTGCTTCTCTAACACTGTCAGAGTGCACTGCACCACCCAGACAGTCACAAGACAACCTGTCACAGACAGCCAACAGGGACTGTATTTACATGACCACAACACCACCCAGACAGCAGCAGCAGCAGCACTACCATCTAGAACACAAAAATGACTAGTGTAAGAAACCACCAATATATTACTCATGTAAAACTATCAGCCATCACATGACGTGAAATGTATCGAGTGACAGATACATGAATACAAAAAAATACTGTTGTAAAGACAATAAATGTGAGTTAACTACATTCTAGATATCTATACTATTGAAAACACATTTGTTTGTAATGAGTACTGTTTTCATTCTAGCCCAATATCAGTGATGAGGAGGTAGATTAGAAGAATGGTTTCAGGTGTTTGTGTAGAGATGAGACAGTGGTCATTTGTTAGAAAGATCCTGATTGACTGACTTGTTTGGCTATTTGCATAACCGCAGACAGATACAGTGTGTGTGTGTGTGTCGTAGACAAGAGACTGTGTGTACACTCAGGAGATAAAACATGTTAATCTGTCTACTGCAATTCCTTTAACCTTGAGGGCTGAGTGAGTGAGTGAGTGAGTGAGTGAGTGAGTGTGTGTGTGTGTGTGTGTGTGTGTTAAAGAGCGACTGCCCCTAAAAAGCATTTAATCCCTTTGAAAACGGCCCCGTGGCATCGACATGTCATTTACTCTAGTGTCAAAACGTACTACAATGTGTAAATACGATCATTTTTTGTCATAGTCAGTCTCGTCTAAAATGGAGTTTGCAACCTCAACTCGCCCACTTCGCTTCCCTTCATTGAATGGGGCTCCGGTGTTTGATTGACCCAAAGTGTTCAAGGACGGCAGACTGAAAAGCCTCCATTGTGTTACAGTAGATCCACTTCAAATTAATGAAATGTTTAGACTATTCTATGAAGACTTGTACTCATCTAGTTTGCAGTGCGACTCACGAGACTCTTAATGCCTTCCTGAAAGATATCAATCGACCAACTTTATCAGAAGAAGCAACGCTACATTTAGGGGCTCCTGAGTGGCGCAGCGGTCTAAGGCACTGCATCTCAGCGCTAGAGGCGTCACTACAGACCCTGGTTCGATTCCAGGCTGTATCACAACTGGCCGTGATTGGGAGTCCCATGGGGCGGCGCACAATTGGTCCAGCGTCGTCCGGGTTAGGGTTTGGCCGTCATTGTAAATAATAATTTGTTATTAACTGACTTGCCTAGTTAAATTAATACAAAATCAAAAGATCAAGCCATTACAACTGATGAGCTATCAGCCAAAATGTAAAGACAACAGGATTAGATGGTTTTCCTATAGAATTAGCAATTCTCTGAGCGGGCGATACCTCGCTATCTCCCTCTAATCAATGGCTGTCTAAAACAGCTTCCTCCTACTTTACATCACGCAGCGAATACTTTACTGAAAAAGAAGGATAAAGACGTTTTGCATAAAATGTTGATTGTATTAACTCTGCACCTAGAATCTCATGCACACAGAGCAAACTGGTTTTGTGCACAGTCGTCTCTCTCCTGATCATTTACGTAGATATATTGACATTCATTGTCATACTAGTGATCTACAGACCCCAAATGTTTTCGCTCTTGATGCTGAAAAAGCATTCGACAGAGTGGAATGGAAGTACTTTACTTCTATTTTGGTCCATTATTTATCTCTTTCGATTCAAATTCTTTATAATTCACCAACGGCAGTAGTTAAAACCAACACACAATACTCAACCCCCTTCCTGTTGTCTAGAGGGACAAGGCAAGGCTGTCCGACCAGTGCAGAACTTTTTGCTTTGGTCATAGAATCCCTTGCTGCTATGATTAGATCACATGACCAAATTAAAGGAATTCCAATTGGCAAATAATAGCATGTTATATCATTGTATGTGGATGATGTCTTGCTCTCTCTCTTCGACTCCTCATACTCAATTCCAGTGCTCCTATCACTGCTTGAAGAGTTTGTTAAACTATCTGGATAAAGTAAATTGGTCCAAGACAGAGATTCTGCTTCTATTTGTATACATTTAACTACATTCCAGTTTTAAAAAGGTTACCAATGACTTAAAAATAATGGACTTCCTTCCTACTTCTCTCATGGCCAGAGTTAATGTCATCAAAATGCCAATATTACCAACATTTCTTTATTAGTTTCAGAATCTTCCAATTTCACCACCTTTGCATGAAACATGTAGAGCCTCTTCTCCTCATTTATTTGGAATAACGAATCACCCAGAAATCATTTTCAGGTCCTGTATCTTCCATATAAGGCGGGTGGTGTGAATTTACTTAAAACTTTACTATTGGGCAGCCCAACAACTCGCCCAAGTTAAACAATGGTTTTCTCCCTCATTAAGTTCTTGGAAAAGGCTAGAATCCTTTGACATTTTACAATATGAGTTGAAATACCTGCCCTATTTTGGCCTGCAAGAGATAAAGAAGATTACGAATAGCCCAGTAATTGTGAATAGTATACAAGTATGGAAAGCAACTAATAAATGACAGGGTAACAATGCCTGTCTCTCCCCTTTTGCTCCTAAATGGGTAAATCTCTGCTTTTCATCCTGTTTTAATGATGATACCATTTCAATCCTGGCACAACAAAGGTTTAAGGGAAATGTACCACCTCTTCCTGGATGGTACTTTTTGGTAGTACGAGAAATGTATTCCATCTAAACATTTGTTTTCAGATGGTTAGATTGAAATAGGGTTCTCTTGTGGAACACGAATAATCTAAACTTGATGTCTTACTGAATAGTAGTGGAAAAAACCTGTCAAGTGTATTTCTAAGGTTTATAAATTTCTGCTAGATTTATTATTGTATTTTTATTTTACCAGGTAAAACCCATTGAGGTTAAAAACTTCTTTTGCGAGGGCGACCTGGCAAGAACGCAAAACAGGGAAATAGCAGCGTGTCCATTAAATATCACAGAAAATTTCAAAATACACACAAAAGACAACGTGTCACAGATACAATTGAAGATTAGAAACAACTGCAGTTGTCACAAACAGTGTCGATCAGAGTCTTAAAAACAGGCAACAACACTAACTGCTTTAACTTTAAAATCTTTTGAAGCATGTTCCAGGATGAAGGGGTATTATGGGAAAAAGATTGTTTCCCCATCTTAGTTCTAGCCTTAGGACAGCAGCGACTATCATATGCCAGTGTAACGGATGTGAAATGGCTAGCTAGTTAGCGGTGGTGCGCGCTAATAGCCTTTCAATCGGTGACGTCACTTGCTCCGAGACCTTGAAGTAGTGGTTCCCCTTGCTCTGCAAGAGCCGCGGCTTTTGTGGAGCGATGGGTAACGATGCTTCGTGGGTGTCAGTTGTTGATGTGTGCAGAGGGTCCCTGGTTCGCGCCCGGGTCGGGGCGAGGGGACGGACGTAAAGTTAAACTGTTACACCAGTAGACATATGTTACTAGATTCAAATGAGAAAAAGATTTACAGGTTGAAATAAGCAGAGAGAATGGTATTGTGTTTGTTAGAAAGCATACAAATGTTCCTACAACCTCAGACAAACTCTCTCGGTTTAAAACCAGTCACAGAGTTTACTATACACCAGAACAACTTCACAATTTTTTTTCCTTTTTTAAATGTTTTAGTTTACATTTTTTATTTAACTAGGCAAGTCAGTTAAGAACCAATTCTTATTTACAATTACAGCCTACCGGGGAACAGTGGGTTAAACTGCCTTGTTCAGGGGCAGAACAACAGATTTTTACCTTGTCAGCTCGAGGATTCAATCCAGGAACCTTTGGGTTATTGGCCCAGCGCTCTAACCACTAGGCTACCTGCCGCCACAATGCTGAAATGTCTTTCATTTGTTGGCGCTGTAAGAGGCAAAACAGTTATTTTTATCACGTTTTGAACATGCAATCTTATTTCAATGATTTGTGAATCAGTAATCCGAATGTTTACAGATTTCTATCCCTCACGCTTAGCTTGTGTCTGTTTGGGACTAGTGAACTAGATCCATGGAACAAGAATCAGAAAAAATATATTGATCTGTCTGTGCTCGCTGCAAAGACATGTCTAACATTATTCTGGAAATCAGATAATCCTGCTACTTTAACACTCTGGATAAATGAAATATTTTCACAGAAAAAAATATAAATGCAAAATTTAAAGTGTTGGTCCCATGATTCAAGAGCTGAAATAAAGGATCCCAGAAATTTTCCATTAACCACAAAAAGCTTATTTCACTCACATTTTGCGCACAAATGTGTTTACATCCCTGTTAGTGAGCATTTCTCCTATGCCAAGATAATCCATCCACCTGTCAGGTGAGGTATATCAAGAAGCTGATTAAACAGCATGATCATTACACAGGTGTACCTTGTGCTGGGGAAACTAAAAGGCCACTCTAAAATGTGCAGTTGTCACAACACAATGCCACAGATGTCTTAAGTTTTGAGGGAGCACGCAATTGGTATGCTGACTGCAGGAATGTCCACCAGAGCTGTTGCCATAGAATAAAAGGTTAATTTATCTACCATAAGCCGCCCTCCAACGTTGTTTTAGAAAATTTGGCAGTACATCCAACTGGCATCACAACTGCAGACCACGTGTATAGCATTGTATGAGCGAGCCGTTTGCTGATGTCAACGTTGTGAACAGAGTGCCCCATGATGGCGGTGGGGTTAATGGTATGGGCAGGCATAAGCTACGGACATGGAACACAATTACATTTTAATGGTAGCCCCATTACCACCAGACAGGAAGGTATCAACACTGACATGTTACCATGGTAGCCCCATTACCACCAGACCGGAAGGTATCAACACTGACATGTTACCATGGTAGCCCCATTACCACCAGACAAAATACCTATAGGCACAGTATCTGTATCGGCTGGGAATGACAATGAAAGGTGCATATTGTTAATATTAGCAGAACACTTCTTCTATGGTATTATGTAAAGGGCTGTTTATTCTACACGGACCTGTTATTAAAACACTTAGTTTAGAATATCTACATAAATTCAGCGACTGCATTCTTCTCATTTTACTCTGTAGGCTACTGACCAATTCAAAGCTTCCTCCGGCATCTCACCATACATCTGCCTGTAGTTATTGAACTCGACCTGCAGGAGGTTTGTTTGTTGTGATTGTGTGGGGAGGGGGGGGATAGCTGCAGACAAGGTTCTGACAGATGAGTGTGTTTTGGTGGTGGCAAGGACACAACCAAGAAACACCCACATCAAACCACACCCACAAGCCAACTCATGCTTGACTTCTGTCATGGCTGCCAGCATTTCTTGAGGAGCAAGCCAAAAAATGAGGCCAAATCAGCGGGTGCAGTTTCCTTTTAAACTGGTTTTAGCACTCAGCGTTTGACACAGGGTCAGGGTCAGGGTATTTGTATTTATTGAGACAGATATACAGGGGAGACAGAGCAGGGAGGAGGGTCAGACAGATATACAGGAGAGACAGAGAAGGGAGGAGGGTCAGCAAGGAAATGAGAGCCTGGATTGGGACGTGAACCCCGGTCTCCGGCGGAGGACAATGTATGTGAACTAGAGTTGTCAGTGTTACCCACCCACACTCAGGCACGAGTGACTGTCTGTTCTGTTCGAGTGTGACACTCTACAGGTAACTGTCAAAATAAAGGAAACACCTAAATGAAGTGTCTTAATAGGGCGTTGGGTCGCCACGAGCCAGAACAGCTGCAACAGATTCTACAAGTGTCTGGAACTCACAGCATTCTTCCATGAGAAAGTCCATCATTTGGAGTTTTATTTTGCCAGTTACCTGTACGTCCTGCTGGGTTTTGTGTGTCTGTGCGCATCCTGTTGTCTGTGTGTGTGTTCTGTGCGTGTGTGCTGTGTCTGGGTTTGTGTGTTCTGTGTGTATGTGCTGTGTCTGGGTTTGTGTGTGCTGTGCGCATCCTGTTGTGTGTCTGTGTGTGTTCTGTGCGTGTGTGCTGTGTCTGGGTTTGTGGGTTCTGTGTGTATGTGCTGTGTCTGGGTTTGTGGGTTCTGTGTGTATGTGCTGTGTCTGGGTTTGTGGGTTCTGTGTGTATGTGCTGTGTCTGGGTTTTGTGTGTCTGTGCGCATCCTGTTGTCTGTGTGTGTGTTCTGTGTGTATGTGCTGTGTCTGGGTTTGTGTGTTCTGTGCGTGTGTGCTGTGTCTGGGTTTGTGTGTTCTGTGTGTCTGTGCGCATCCTGTTGTCTGTGTGTGTGTTCTGTGCGTGTGTGCTGTGTCTGGGTTTTGTGTGTCTGTGCGCATCCTGTTGTCTGTGTGTGTTCTGTGCGTATGTGCTGTGTCTGGGTTTGTGTGTTCTGTGTGTATGTGCTGTGTCTGAGTTTGTGTGTTCTGTGTGTATGTGCTGTGTCTGAGTTTGTGTGTTCTGTGTGTATGTGCTGTGTCTGAGTTTGTGTGTTCTGTGTGTATGTGCTGTGTCTGGGTTTGTGTGTTTTGTCTGCCACTACCTACTAATTTACAGAGCTGATGATCAACTGTTAATACCAACACAACGTCAATACAGAGCTGGTTACCGTGGCTACAGAGCAATGTCGTATAGGTCAGGGTTAATGGGTCAAGGGTGACGGCCAGACAGAGGCAGGAGAGCGCATATCTGTCTGTGTGTGTGTCA
Source organism: Salvelinus fontinalis (assembly GCF_029448725.1). Taxonomy (NCBI): domain Eukaryota; kingdom Metazoa; phylum Chordata; class Actinopteri; order Salmoniformes; family Salmonidae; genus Salvelinus; species Salvelinus fontinalis. The sequence continues at coordinate 12,152,009 of NC_074666.1, read as the reverse complement.
GGTCAGGTCATATCTGTGCTGCTGGGGGGGAGGGGGGACAGACGGACGGCGGGGCGGACGACACAGCGTTGTCATGGCAACAGGCAGACAGCACACAGAACAGATGTGCCTGTCTGATGTGGAGGTTAAGAGACCAGACCACAACAAAATGACCAAGTAGAAGAGCTGTCTGTCAGTACTGTAGTGTACCATGTACTCTCATACGAAGGATAAATACTTTTAAAATCTGCAAGTCATACAGATACGCATGAACAACATTTGAAAACAACAAATCATCATATCTGAATGTGTGGATTTTACCATCTCTAGTGACTATTCCAGTGTGTGTGTGTTCTGTTTCGGACAAGGCTCTCAGAGGCTGCAGGCTTAGTGAAAAGACATGAAAATCTGTCTAAAGCAGGAGAGCTGGCATGAACAAACAAGCAGCTTAACATATTGTCTCGGTTTGGGAGGTGGTTCTGACTGATTTGGACTGGGTTTTGCATACTCTCCCACACTATGCAAAACCCAGAACCCAGTCCAAATTAGTCAGAACCACCTTCCCCAGCGAAGAACTGTAAAAACCACACCAGCAAGGAATGGTGTCCTGCTAGAGAGTGCGAGAGAGAGAGAGCGAGAGCAAGAGAGAGAGCGAGAGAGAGAGCGAGAGAGAGAGCGAGAGAGAGAGAATGCGAGAGAGAGAGCGAGAGATAGTGAATGCGAGAGAGAGAGAGCGAGAGCGAGAGCGAGAGAGAGTGAATGTGAGAGAGAGCGAGCGAGAGAGCGAGAGAGAGTGCGAGAGAGAGAGAGTGCGAGAGAGAGAGAGTGCGAGAGAGAGAGAGTGCGAGAGAGAGAGAGTGAGAGAGAGAGAGAGTGCGAGAGAGAGAGAGTGCGAGAGAGAGAGAGAGAGCGAGAGAGAGTGCGAGAGAGAGAGAGAGCGAGAGAGAGTGCGAGAGAGAGAGAGAGAGTGCGAGAGAGAGTGCGAGAGAGAGAGAGTGCGAGAGAGAGAGAGAGCGAGAGAGAGAGAGAGAGAGAGTGCGAGAGAGAGAGCGAGAGAGTACGAGAGAGAGAGAGAGAGCGAGAGAGTGCGAGAGAGAGTGCGAGAGAGAGAGCGAGAGAGAGTGCGAGAGAGAGAGCGAGAGAGAGTGCGAGAGAGAGTGCGAGAGAGAGAGAGAGTGAATGTGAGAGAGCGAGCGAGAGTGCGAGAGAGAGTGCGAGAGAGAGAGAGTGCGAGAGAGAGAGAGTGCGAGAGAGAGAGAGTGCGAGAGAGAGAGAGTGCGAGAGAGAGAGAGAGCGAGAGAGAGTGCGAGAGAGAGAGAGCGAGAGAGAGTGCGAGAGAGAGAGAGAGAGTGCGAGAGAGAGAGAGAGAGAGAGAGTGCGAGAGAGAGAGCGAGAGAGTGCGAGAGAGAGAGCGAGAGAGTGCGAGAGAGAGTGCGAGAGAGAGAGCGAGAGAGAGTGCGAGAGAGAGTGCGAGAGAGAGAGAGAGTGCGAGAGAGAGAGAGTGCGAGAGAGAGAGAGCGGGAGAGTGCGAGAGAGAGAGAGCAAGAGAGAGCGAGAGAGTGCGAGAGAGAGCGAGAGAGAGAGCGAGAGAGAGCGAGAGAGAGAGTGCGAGAGAGAGCGAGAGAGAGAGTGCGAGAGAGAGAGCGAGAGAGAGAGATTTATCTACTTCACTTGCTTTTGCAATGTTAACATGTGTTTCACATGCCAATAAAGCCCCTTGAATTGAGAGAGAGAGATACACGCAGAACAGAGCCGTCTGTCTGGCGCTGAAACAGCAGTCTTTTGAGAGCCTCTAAATAGGTCATTCTCTGACCTGCATTTATGGAACATAGAGGGAAGCATTTCATAACCACATTGCTCTGTACATCTCCCCCAGCCCTCTCCTGTTTCCCCCTTACTGTTATGACCATATGAACTGGAAGAGATTTAAAGGGGGGGGGGGGGGGTGTGTGTTTGTTAGTTTGTTTGTAGGGGCGGCCAGGGGGTCTACAACCTCCCCCCCTTTCTGAAAACAGGGATCTTGTAATTCCAAAGGTAAACAAAAACACTTCCTGTCTGGGTAATAAGTAATCAGTTACAGTGGAGGAGGAGAGGAGGAACCACATCAGGGAGGGTCAGCAGTTTTATCTGAGCCCCTCACGTAATCACAAACTGGCCCCACACGAGAAAGTGTTCAGAGTCTTATTCCAACCACACCAACTCCTCGCATACTCAAATCAAATCAACATCATACAGTGTAGAATAGATGAAAGATAAATAGATGAAAGATAAAAGTCTAGAACTGTTTGTGTTTCTTTTGAGGAGAGAAGTGGAAATAACTACAGTACAAACACCTCTGTCTTTCTGACCAACTCCAAAGGTCTTCAAAGGGTACACGAGTCACGTCTGTCTGTCTGTCTAACACTACTAAGGGCCCCAAACAGATAGACAGGCAGAGCAGCAGAATACAGGCCGTTAAATGAACTCAAGTGATCTGTATAGAGCAGTCTTCTCAGTACTCAGAGTTCTCTGGAGGCTCAATTAGGGCTCAGCCCATGTAATCACAGGAGCTTTCATATGTCCACTGACATTTCGGCTTTGACTTCATTAAAGGCTCGGGACGTGCAGGTTGTGTAGGGGTAAGTGTCTGAGTGAGTGAGTGAGTGAGTGAGTGAGTGAGTGAGTGAGTGAGTGAGAGAGAGAGAAAGAAAGAGAGAAAGAGAGAGAGAGAGAAAGAGAGAGAGAGACAGAGAGAGAGAGAGAGAGAGAGAGAGAGAGAGAGAGAGAGAGAGAGAGAGAGAGAGAGAAAGAGAGAGAGAGACAGAGAGAGAGAGAGAGAGAGAGAAAGAGAGAGAGAAAGAGAGAGAGAGAGAGAGAGACAGAGAGAGAGAGAGAGAGAGAGAGAGAGAGACAGAGAGAGAGAGAGAGAGAGAGAGAGAGAGAGAAAGAGAGACAGAGAGAGAGAGAGAGAGAGAGAAAGAGAGAGAGAAAGAGAGAGAGCGAGAGAGGGTGTGCATGTGTGTTTGCTAACAGACTCAAGTTCAGTGGTCAGATAAGTAGCACTTACTGTTTGTTGAGACCCATGCTGTTATGCTCCAGTGCATAACAATTATTTTTGTTCCTGAACCGTTTCTTTTCATAACTGATACAAATTTGATATGATATATATAGTATATAACGTTCTGCTAATATGAACTCATTTGAGTCCATAGCCTAAAGAACTGCTAGTAATAAAAAGCAGCAAAGAAACATTGTTTCACAAGACTCAAGCACAAACAGGCAACACGGTGCAGCTCCATTCACAGCTGTTTCACCCTCAAATACAGGGAAACTATGTATTCTACAAACCCCGTACGTTGAGTCCCCCCCCCCTCAGTCTAGCAGTAACCTAACACTAGTTCAGTCTAGCAGTAACCTAACAGTAGTTCAGTCTAGCAGTAACCTAACACTAGTTCAGTCTAGCAGTAACCTAACACTAGTTCAGTCTAGCAGTAACCTAACACTAGTTCAGTCTAGCAGTAACCTAACAGTAGTTCAGTCTAGCAGTAACCTAACAGTAGTTCAGTCTAGCAGTAACCTAACACTAGTTCAGTCTAGCAGTAACCTAACACTAGTTCAGTCTAGCAGTAACCTAACAGTAGTTCAGTCTAGCAGTAACCTAACAGTAGTTCAGTCTAGCAGTAACCTAACAGTAGTTCAGTCTAGCAGTAACCTAACAGTAGTTCAGTCTAGCAGTAACCTAACAGTAGTTCAGTCTAGCAGTAACCTAACACTAGTTCAGTCTAGCAGTAACCTAACACTAGTTCAGTCTAGCAGTAACCTAACAGTAGTTCAGTCTAGCAGTAACCTAACACTAGTTCAGTCTAGCAGTAACCTAACAGTAGTTCAGTCTAGCAGTAACCTAACACTAGTTCAGTCTAGCAGTAACCTAACAGTAGTTCAGTCTAGCAGTAACCTAACAGTAGTTCAGTCTAGCAGTAACCTAACAGTAGTTCAGTCTAGCAGTAACCTAAACATAGTTCAGTCTAGCAGTAACCTAACAGTAGTTCAGTCTAGCAGTAACCTAACAGTAGTTCAGTCTAGCAGTAACCTAACAGTAGTTCAGTCTAGCAGTAACCTAACAGTAGTTCAGTCTAGCAGTAACCTAATAGTAGTTCAGTCTAGCAGTAACCTAACAGTAGTTCAGTCTAGCAGTAACCTAACAGTAGTTCAGTCTAGCAGTAACCTAACAGTAGTTCAGTCTAGCAGTAACCTAACAGCAGTTCAGTCTAGCAGTAACCTAACAGCAGTTCAGTCTAGCAGTAACCTAACAGCAGTTCAGTCTAGCAGTAACCTAACAGTAGTTCAGTCTAGCAGTAACCTAACAGTAGTTCAGTCTAGCAGGCTGCTGCCCATGTGAAAGGCTGGCTGGGGTTGGGAGTCTGCCCTGCCTGCCTGGTCTGCCAACTGCCCTGGGAGTTAGTTAGGGGCTAACAGGAAAAGCTAGCTGGAACTGGGAGGCTGGCTGGCTGGTCTGCCCACTTCCCTGGCAGTTAGTTAGGGCCTAACAGGAAAAGCTAGCTGGAACTGGGAGGCTGGATGGTCTGGTCTGCCCACTTCCCTGGCAGTTAGTTAAGGCCTAACAGGAAAAGCTAGATGGAACTGGGAGGCTGGCTGGTCTGGTATGCCCACTTCCCTGGCAGTTAGTTAAGGCCTAACAGGAAAAGCTAGCTGGAACTGGGAGGCTAGCTGGTCTTTTCTGCCCACTTCCCTGGCAGTTAGTTAAGGCCTAACAGGAAAAGCTAGCTGGAACTGGGAGGCTGGCTGGTCTGGTCTGCCAACTGCCCTGGCTCCTTGGCAGGGGCAGCTTTGCGGTAATCAAGCCCCATGACTGGCTGGTCACTGGTGGATTAGTGACTAGCTGGCTGGCTGCGTCCACCTGCTGACTGTAACCTCAGTCTGAGTCCCTCATCCCCAAGCTTGATGATCGTACCACTGAGCTGTCTGGACTAGGGTTTGTTGAGGTCAGGGTCTATAACCCGACTATGGGGTCAGGGTCAATCTATTTCACCATTATGTCACCATTTAAACGACATACCATACTATATGTGATGTACGCAGTTGCACGTTAACCTAGAGATGTCCTAGAGAGCTAAAATGACAAAACGTTAACTGTTTACTACTATTTTCCAATACAATATTCCATTAGTTTAACAAGACTCGGTGTACAAACAAACCACATTACAAGGACTTTGTCAAGAGGACATATAACATGTTACCATGGTGATTAATAATATAATAGCTCCTCCACCTTCCTTTAGGAAAGCCCCTCCTCCACTTAACTTTGTGTGTGTGTGTGTGTGTGTGTGTGTGTGTGTGCGTGCGTGCGTGCGTGCGTGCGTGCGTGCGTGCGTGCGTGCGCGTGTGTGTGTATGTGCGCGCGCGCGTGTGTGTGTGCGTACGTCTGTAGCCAGCTTTAATGTATCTAAGCCAGCAGTGTAAAGGCCACAGCACAGCAGGGCTGTCTTAATTGCTGCCTGCCCTGCCCTGCCTGGCATCACCATGCTGATGGACCCCATTAGGCCCAGAGAGCACCCGCCGGCTGGCTGGGGCGGCCCTCCTACTGCCTGTGGAGAAGATAAGCACTAGCTGTTGACAGTAAGGGAAGAAGACCACAAGTCAGACACAAAGAGGTCGACACATACAGACTTACAGGGCCTTCAGAAAGTATTCATACCCCTTGGCTTATTCCACATTTAGTTGCGTTACAGCCTGAATTCAAAATTAATTAAACATATATGTTTTTCTTCTCACCCATCTACACACAATACCCCATAATGACAAAGTGAAAAAATGTTTTTAGAAATTTTTGCAAATGTATTTAAAATGAAATACAGAAATCTAATTGACATAAGTATTCACACCCCTGAGCCAATACGTTATATGAATCACCTTTGGCAGCGATTACAGCTGTGAGTCTTTCTGGGTAAGTCTCTAAGAGCTTTGCACACCTGGATTGTTCAAGCTCTGTCAAGTTGGTTATTGATCATTGCTAGACAGCCATTTTCAAGTTTTTCCATAGATTTTCAGGCTGATTTAGGTATAAACTGTTATTAGGTAACTCAGGAACATTCAACGTTGTCTAGGTAAGCAACTCCAGTGTAGATTTGCCCTTGTATTTTAGGTTATTGTCCTGCTGAAAGGTGAATTTATCTTCCGATGTCTGATTAAAAGCAGACAACCAGGTGTTCCTCTAGAATTATGCCTGTGCTTAGCTCATTTCTGTTTATTTTTAACCTAAAAAACTCCCTAGTTCTCGCCCATGACAAGCATACCAATAACATGATGCAGCCACCACCATGATTGAAAATATGAAGAGTGGTACTCAGTCATGTCTCGTATTGGATTTTTCCCAAACATAATGCTTTGCATTCAGGACATAAAGTACATTTCTTTGCATTTTTTTTTGCAGTATTACTTTAGTGCCTTATTGCAAACAGCATGCATGTTTTTGAATATGTTTTATTCTGAACAGGCTACCTTCTTTTCACTCTGTCATTTAGGGTAGGATTGTGGAGTAACTACAATGTTGTTGAGCCATCAGTTTTCTCCTACAGCCATTAAACACTAACTGTTTTACAGTCACCATTGGCCTCATGGAGAAATCCCTGAGTGGTTTCCTTCCTCACTGGCAACTGAGTTATGAAGGATCCCTGTATCTTTGTAGTGGCTGGGTGTATTGACAAACCATCCAAAGTGTAATTAATAACTTCACCATGCTCAAAGGGATTTTCAATGTCTGCTTGTTATTACACCCCCCTCTACCAATAGGTGCCCTTTTTGCGAGGCATTGGAAAACCTCCCTGCTCTTTGTGGTGGAATCTGTGTTTGAAATTCACTGCTCAACTGAGGGACCTCATAGATAATTACACGTGTGGTACAGGGATTAAAATTTACGGACAGCCATGGCTATGCGTAGTGGTGGAATAAGGGAACTGTTTGTCAAGCGTAGCCTAGTGAATGGGGAAAATATATGTTGAAAATTTGTGAAATTGTGAGTCATAATTAAATATTTTTTAGATTTCATTGTATTTCCATTGTGAATTGATGCAACAGATCTTGACAGGCTATTGCGTATAATTTGACCACATCAGTGCATTTGTTTTGCTAATAATCCATATAAAATACAGTAATGTGTTAAATGAGAGGTACATGAGAAAGTGAAACCTTTGTTGACATTCTATAAAAGATAATCGGATGAGAGACGTCTGATCTTGCTCTGCTGGAAGATTTGTCACACGCTGCATTTAGCATAGAGCGTGTTTTTAGAGACAGGTGGGACTTTTTTGCAGAAAGTACAGATTGACTTATCAAATATAATTTCCCAGAACTAATTTTACAGGATTTTTTTGCGAGGATTTAAGAACTACTTTAGAAAGGCAAATGCCATTCCGATGCACATCCGAATGCTATCCACCCATTGTCAACAGGGACTATCAGCGGGAGCTGGCCGATCGGCATCTCACAGCCCTCCATGAGCCAATGTTTTGGATGCAATCATCAGCAAAACGAACTGTACCATACAATTTCCATTTACCATCTCACAACAGGTTGAAGTTAAGAGTTTTTTTTTTTTGCCACGATGTCATCAATGGGTTCCCAAATACAAACGGAGGAGTAGACAGCACCCACATCACCATAAAAGCAATATCCCAAAACGAGTTCAACCATGTGAACAGAAAAGGCTTCCGCTCTTTATGTGCAGGTGACCGCTTACGTGATGCGCACAAGACGCTGCTGAATGTGGTGGAAAGGTGGAACGCACGACTCGTTCATTCTGCAGAACAGCAATGTTGGCCTGTAGCCTACTCCAGGGATCATCAACTAGACTCAGCCGCGGGACGATTCTTCCTTGAGCGGATGGTCGGAACTTAGTAAAAAATTATTTGTAGACTGCAAATTGACCGCAAGAAGCCCTTGGGAACAAATTCGCCAAATAAAAATCAATTTGAGCTGATTTCCTGTTGTTTTTTACAGTCTTTTATGTCCAACAATAAATAAACATTTTATTTTTTCGCTCAGAAAACTTGGTGGGCCAAATAAACCCCCCTGGGCTACGCCTACAGACGGCTGTTGAGGATGGACGGCTTATTGTTGAGTGTTGACTACTCATTGGAAGTATATTTGCCATTACTAAAGCAACTAACTGTCTTAATGATCCTCTCTTTGTTGCTGTGTTTTCATTTTTACTGGTCAGGCCACAACTGAGGGAGCAAAACATAACATTTTGGTTGTACTCAATCTCTGACACAAGCACCTCTTATTCAGTCTGGGAAAAGCAATTTTTTTCTTGTGCTGTTGTATTCAATGGTACGGCGTTGTACTGTATATTCCCCACGAGCTTTAAAGGGATGATTTTAACCATATATGGTTAATTAGGTGTGTTTCTAAATGCAAATAGCCACGGTTGTGACCGAGCACTGAGGCTGAGAACAATTGGTATTTATCAATGGCTCTCTCTTACCGGTGTGCATATATATGACGCTTGTAGGATTGTTTGATAAATCACACTTTTGCTATGCGTACGAACATTCAAAAACATTTTTTATTTTTTTTGCATGGCCTGCGTCTTCATCCACCTCATACGCCAATGGCAGCTTTCTGCATCTGTGGTGGAAGGTGGCCGAGCTACAGCAGTGTATGTTAAGACCATGAGACATCCCCAAAACAGGTCTTCTCACGAAAATGGCTGAACAGTTTGGGCTGCACACTAGATTTGGACATTTGAGTCATTTAGCAGACACTCTTATCCAAGGGGACTTACTATAAGTGTGTTCATCTTAATATATCTAGGTGGGACAAGCACATGTCACAGGCATAGTAAATACACTTCTACTCAATAAAGAAGCTGTCAGCTAAGTCAGCGCTACGCTAATATGACCCCTCTACGTGACCCCTCTACGTGACCCCTCTACGTGACCCCTCTACGTGACCCCTCTACGTGACCCCTCTACGTGACCCCTCTACGTGACCCCTCTACGTGACCCCTCTACGTGACCCCTCTACGTGACCCCTCTACGTGACCCCTCTACGTGACCCCTCTACGTGACCCCTCTACGTGACCCCTCTACGTGACCCCTCTACGTGACCCCTCTACGTGACCCCTCTACGTGACCCCTCTATGGAAACGTGATACTCAGAAACACGTACATGTTGTTCTGCTCCAGAACGCCCACAAGCCTCGTCTGACTGTAGCCCGGAAACAGATTTTAAAAATGAAGGAAACTACATATGGAAGTAGTTTATTGCAATTTCTATTATTATTATTATTTTAAAAAAATTACATTTGGGTAAAAAAGTATATACATACTTTCCTGATATTTCTTATATCGCTCAGATTTAGGAGAGACAATTTTATTTATTTTTACTAATCTGTTTTTCCATGCATGAATCGGTTATTCAGTGTGTTTCTAAGGCCAAATCCAATGTTTTATCAAATTATTTCTGGACATAGATTTATTTTTTGGGTACCTAAAGGGGTCCTAAAATTACAAAACAAATAGCTAAATTATCCTTGGTATGACCATCTTAAAACAATTCCATATGTTAGCTTAGTAGAACCCATTTTATATTCAGGCTATAACACAATAAAATATAGACAGATCGAGAGACAGACAGACAGGCAGACAGACAGGCAGACAGACAGACAGGGAGACAGACAGGCAGGGAGGCAGACAGACAGGCAGACAGACACGCAGGCAGGCAGACAGGCAGACAGACAGGGAGACAGACAGGCAGGGAGACAGACAGGCAGACAGACAGGGAGACAGGCAGGCAGGGAGACAGACAGACAGACAGGCAGACAGACAGGCAGACAGCATCTGGCTTATCCCCTCTCTGTCTTTGCAGCAGTCTGTCAGTCTGCTTGCGTGCCCTCAGCAGGGTGACAGTGTAATGAAGGCGGGGGATGTGGCTGTGGAGCAGCAGGAGACAGAGGGGCGCATCTCCACGTCCTCACAGTAGCATATGTGTTAACTGTACATATTGTTGTGCGTCCACATAGTATTATACAATTATAACTGGGTCGTACCACGAACAGATTACATTTTGGGTAGTGTCATTTGGTTTAAAAAAAAAATACATTTTATTTCACCAAATTTGAAGAATTCTGTCATAAAGTGGGTTAGAATCTTCCTAGAAGTCGTAAAAACATGACAAGGGACATGTCAAACTGCTGATTGATTTAAGTTTCCCACGCGGTCTACAATTTTCCCATGTGTACTTCTACACCTGCATTGCTTGCTGTTTGGGGTTTTAGGCTGGGTTTCTGTACAGCACTTTGAGATATCAGCTAATGTACGAAGGGCTATATAAATACATTTGATTTGATTAAAGGGCATTTCATTTAATATCGCAGGCTTTTAATTCAATATCAGTGTTCAATTTCTACTTAAAAGATCAACTGTACAGAAAAATATACTCTATTTGTGGAACGATTCAAGTACTTGTGTAGTTTTCAAAAGATAAACAAATAAATGATAGGGCCCCTATGGATCCAGCCAATCCAAGGTGTGAATTCAGTCAACACAATATCTGATTTATATCTGACTACAGACTGAACCATGGAACACTACTACTACAGGACAAATCAGTGAGTAAACACAAAGGAAATTAAACACAGAGCAGAAGTAGTGGTTCAACTCACAGATGTAAACAGAGAGACATGGAGGTCTGGTCTGCATTCTTAAATAGACGATCAGTATCTGTGTGGTGTTTTTCTCTCAAAGATTACAGTCAAAAACACACACCATTTAAAAAAAAACGTTATTTTAACTATCCTGTTTTAAGGGACACCAAAAACAGAATGCATCAGCCTTCGTCAACATATCACTCCTGCTGTTTTTTCCTAGTGAGTCTAGGCCCTAACGTTCAGGGACGAGCGAGGGATTGAGTGGTAGGATAAGGAAAGCTTTGTACAGACTATTGAGAGAGGCCACCGTGCATACTGCCCACAATGGGGGATGGGCAGAGAAAGAGCGAGAGAATATCAGCCGTCACCTTGAAATGTTAATCAGTACACAGACACATGACCTCCAGGCTGAGGGGTGTGCAGTGGGGAGAGGGGCTTCAGCTCCCCAGTGAAACCTGCCCTTGGCCTGGGTCGGGGCTTTAGCCTGTCTCCTGGGGGTCTTCGGGGGCCAGGGTCTAACCCTCTAAAGCCCTGACACTAACCAGAACCAGCTCCACAAACACACACAGTGACAGAGTAAGAGAGAGAATGCTGTGTGTGTGTTCGAGGAAGGGATTCAGGAAGAAGAGGAGGGGGATTTGGTGGTCGTGAGGAGATGCAGAGGCATTAGGGGGAAAGGGGTCAGCGTCCCAAACGGCACCGTACTCCCTATAGAAGGGCTATTCGACTCGAGGAGGTCCAGTCTGCTGCTTTTCTGTTCTACGTGATAACTAAATTGCAGACACCTGGTGTCCCCCCAGGTCTAAAATCAGTCCCCTGATGAGAGGGAAACAATGAAGAAAATAAGTGGAACTGGGTTTGAGGCCCAGTATTAGACTATAAAGGCCCAGTATTAGAATATAAGGGCCCAGTATTAGAGTATAAAGGCCCAGTATTAGAATATAAGGGCCCAGTATTAGAATATAAGGGCCCAGTATTAGAATATAAGGGCCCAGTATTAGAGTATAGGGGCCAGTATTAGAATATAAGGGCCCAGTATTAGAGTATAAAGGCCCAGTATTAGAATATAAGGGCCCAGTATTAGAATATAAGGGCCCAGTATTAGAATATAAGGGCCCAGTATTAGAATATAAGGGCCCAGTATTAGAATATAAAGGCCCTGTATTAGAATATAAAGGCAACATTTGGGATGTACAGTACACTAAGGCATTATGGGTAAACACTCCCACTGAGCCGACAGTGTTTGAAGCCTCTCCTCCTGCTTCCTTAAAGACCAATTACAAGTTGAGGACAATCCCACATTAAACAAACATTAGCTCGCTCTCTCTCTCTCTCTCCCACTATCTGTCTCCCCCCTATATATCTCTTTCTCTCCCACTCTCTGTAGCCTGGCTGTCGTGCCAAATTACATTCTTTCTAGATGTCAGTCAGTCACAAAGCCCTCTCCCTCGTCCCTCCTCTCTTTTTCTCCACCCTTTCTCTCTCCCTCATTCCCTCTCTCCTCCCCTGTTCTTCCCCTCAGGCAGCTCAGAACAAAACACTGTCAGGGCCAGCTGCTTTCTATTACTGCCTTTACATCCACTCTGCTGCTAAACAGGCCAGACAGGAGGGGAGAGAAACAGAGCTTTATAGAGAGAGTAGGGAGACAAAGAGAGAGAAGGGGGAGAGAGAGAGGGATAGAGAAACAGAGCTTTATAGAGAGAGTAGGGAGACAAAGAGAGAGAAGGGGGAGAGAGAGAGGGGTAGAGAAACAGAGCTTTATAGAGAGAGTAGGGAGACAAAGAGAGAGAAGGGGGAGAGAGAGACGGGTAGAGAAACAGAGCTTTATAGAGAGAGTAGGGAGACAAAGAGAGAGAAGGGGGAGAGAGAGGGATAGAGAAACAGAGCTTTATAGAGAGAGTAGGGAGACAAAGAGAGAGAAGGGGGAGAGAGAGAGGGTGAGAGAAACAGAGCTTTATAGAGAGAGTAGGGAGACAAAGAGAGAGAAGGTGGAGAGAGAGGGATAGAGAAACAGAGCTTTATAGAGAGAGTAGGGAGACAAAGAGAGAGAAGGGGGAGAGAGAGAGGGAGAGAGAAACAGAGCTTTATAGAGAGAGTAGGGAGACAGAGAGAGAAGGGGGAGAGAGAGGGATAGAGAAACAGAGCTTTATAGAGAGAGTAGGGAGACAAAGAGAGAGAAGGGGGAGAGAGAGAGGGAGAGAGAAACAGAGCTTTATAGAGAGAGTAGGGAGACAAAGAGAGAGAAGGGGGAGAGAGAGGGATAGAGAAACAGAGCTTTATAGAGAGAGTAGGGAGACAAAGAGAGAGAAGGGGGAGAGAGAGAGGGAGAGAGAAACAGAGCTTTATAGAGAGAGTAGGGAGACAGAGAGAGAAGGTGGAGAGAGAGGGATAGAGAAACAGAGCTTTATAGAGAGAGTAGGGAGACAAAGAGAGAGAAGGGGGAGAGAGAGAGGGAGAGAGAAACAGAGCTTTATAGAGAGAGTAGGGAGACAAAGAGAGAGAAGGGGGAGAGAGAGAGGGATAGACGGAGAGGGAAGGAAGAGACAGTGATGTTGTAAGTACATGATACTGGGTTCTGTTCTCAGTACTGTGGCTGATTTAATCTGTTTGTCCCGCCCCACTTGGCATTGACACAGAGCAGACACTACTGAACTGAAGGGAAAGGGGGATACCTAGTCAGTTATACAACTGAATGCGTTCAACTGAAATGTGTTTTCTGCTTTTAACCCAATGCCTCTGAATCAGAGAGGTGTGGGAGGTATGGAACGCTGTTTGGGTGTCAAAAATATACAAATAACAGTATTTGACGTGTTAAATAACACTATTTGACGTATCAAATAAGCTTGTTGACCAATCAGGACCTGAATATGACTGCACATCACATAATCATTTAACGCGTTCATACATTTTTACGTAGTTATTACACATTGATTACACTATCACTCGTATTTCATATGTCACAACGATTCATCAATACGTATGCTATGATGCTGATAAAGTTGTCTCGCGCACCTACAGTGCTGGTCATAAAAAAAGCTAGCTAGCTCATGGATGCAAACAATGTTCTTCCCCAAAAACATAGCAAAACAACATCTGTTTCAGTAGATCTAGTTAGCTAGCTATCTATCTAGCTAGGTGTCATCATCTAAAATAACCCTCATTTATAAAACAGTTCTTATTTGATTAACCGTGGTAGGACCCAACTATGTGAACCTAGCCACAATAAGGATTAGGCACAATAGTGGAATTTGCAGTTCGCCTTCAAAATAAAGGTCTCTCAATGAAAGTGATGCAAACGCATACAAACAAGTGGAATCATGCCATAATGGAATATATAATGACAAACAAGGTTGGAATGATCTTATATAAATTCAACAAAAGACAATTTGTTAATTTGATAAAAATCTGTTGAAATCACACTGCATTGGGAGGGCATTCTTATTTCACTGTACAGCTTTACCTATGGATTGTAGATCAATGACATGGGGTATCAGTCTACTCAGTGACAACAAGAGGACATCAGCGTCGTAGCTCTTATTGCGGGACTCTGAAACCACTGTGAATTGAGACACATGTATTGTACCAGTCACCCTACTATGTGTATTGACCACTATTCCAGAGGAACACAATACAACATGGATGTTTTGGAGTCTTTGGGAAAAAAGCACTTGGGTACTGAGAAGACTGATATCCCATTTCATTGATTCCCAATCCTTAGGTAAGGCTGTACAGTGCAATATGAATGGCAATACGTCGTAAATAAGAATTTGTTCTTAACTGACTTGCCTAGTTAAATAAAGGATAAGTAAAACTAAAATGAAAAGAAGCTGGCTATCTAGTTATTTCAATAGGAGAACAACAAGTGAATATCTAGCTAATATTCCTAAATCATTGCTAAGAATATTGAAAATGACTGCAGTTTCTACTGGTCATTGTTTTCAGGCTGGTTGTATTTGCTTTAGCTAAGTACCAAGCTAAAGCCAGCTAGATACCCCAGAACCTGATAATAATATTGAATCAAACATTTTTGATCCTGATCTAATTTCAAATGCTCACACAGACGTTTTCCCATTCAGTCGAACAAATAATGCCTTATTACCAACGCAGTATTGTACAGCTTTGACAGCGATCGTAAGGGTGGCGCTTGGCTTACACGTGCAAATTCAGCACACACAACATTCTATAATAGAACTGTGTTATTGGACGTGAATCTTTATTGACACGCAAAGACCCAAACAGACTTCTATAGGTGTGCTGCCTTAACACTAGAACTGCCTGGTCTTTCAGCATACTTGGTACCAGTCACCTACTCATTCCTGGGTTTTTCTTTATTTTTTACTATTTTCTACATTGTAGAATAATAGCGAAGACATCAAAACTATGGAAATGACATATATGGAATCATGTAGTAACCAAAAAAAGTGTTAAACAAATCAAAATATATTTGAGATTTGAGATTCTTCAAAGTAGCCACCTTTTGCCTTGATGACAGCTTTGCACACGCTTGGCATTCTCTCAACCAGCTTCATGAGGTGGAATGCATTTCAATTAACAGGTGTGCCTTGTTAAAAGTGAATTAATGCGTTTGAGCCAATCAGTTGTGCTGTGACAAAATAGGGGTGGTATACAGAAGATAGCCCCTATTTGGTAAAAGACCAAGTCCATATTATGGCAAGAACAGCTCAAATAAGCAAAGAGAAACGACAGTCCATCATTACTTTAAGACATGAAGGTCAATCAATGCAGGAACTTTGAAAGTTCCTTCAAGTTCAGTCACAAAAACCATCAAGTGCTATGATGAAACAGGCTCTCATGAGGACCGCCACAGGAAACGAAGACCCAGAGTTATCTCTGCGGCAGAGGATACGTTCATTATAGTTAACTGCACCTCAGATTGCAGCCAAAATAAATGTTTCACAGAGTTCAAGTAAAAGACACATCTCAACATCAACTGTTCAGATGAGACTGCTTGACTCAAATGTATATATAAAGTCCTTTTTACATCAGCCGATGTCAAAGTGCTGTACAGAAACCCAGCCTAAAACCGCAAACAGCAAGCAATGCAGATGTAGAAGCACGGTCGAATTGCTGCAAAGAAACAACTACTAAAGGACACCCCTACCCCTCCTTGCCCTCTGACAGGGTGTCCTACCTCACCTCTCTCACCCTCCTTCCCCTTTTCCTCTCTCCTTCCCCTCCTCCCTTCCCTCTCTCCTCCTCCTTCTACTCCTCTCCTCCTCTGTGGATGGTGTCTGAGCGTGTGGCTCTACGTCAGGGCAGATCAGTCATGAGGCCTGATGGCAAAGTGGGGCCTGTCACTCTGCCTTTATCCTGCCTCTCTTCCTCGCCTGTCTCCCCTCCTCTTCCCCCCTGCAGCACAGCACACTACACCACCCAAACAGCCTGCTTGTCTGGCTCAGTCTACTGACAACAACACCGCTGTGTGTATATCAGCTTCCCCAATGAATTACTGGTCCATGTATACTTGTATATTTGTCAGTATCAAATTGTGTTTTTAGTGTAGAGCTCGTGAGTATTTCCAAGTTATTTATCATGTCAAATAAATTGCACACTGCCGTGCTCCGAGCACAGAAATTGAAGCCGGGGAGGGTGGGAATATGAATCTATATTAAAGTATGTTAAACGTAGTATGGAGGGCACTTCTCGGATGTTTACTCTCTACATATTTTGAAGCATGTGTTGATGCAAGCTTCAATGGAAAATATATACAGAAATACGATGCAACCAGGTAAAAATTACACAATATTTCTTGAAATCAATGGAGTCCATTATTTGAGCTGAAGCGAGGGAATATAAACTTCTGACTTGGAATGAAATATTCCCCATTCACATATCATATGCCAGTGTAACAGTATAACTTTATGGCGTCCCCTCGCCCCAACTCCGGCGCACACCAGGGACCCTCTGCACACATCAACAACGTTCGCCCACGAAGCATCGTTACCCATCACTCCACAAACACCGCGGCCCTTGCAGAGCAAGGGGAAACCCTACTTCAGGACTCAGAGCAAGAGACGTCACCGATTGAAATGCTATTAGCGCGTACCCGCTAACTAGCTAGCCATTTCACATCCGTTACACCAGACTACAATATTTTATCATGATACGTTAATAAATAATGACTATGTTAATTTTGGTATGTTTACCTGCCTACATTACCATTACATTACCTCACGCTGAGAGCTGCTCAGCGTGAGGTAATACAGTAGGGGGAAGTGCTGCTCAGCGTGAGGTAATACAGTAAGGGGGAGTGCTGCTCAGCGTGAGGTAATACAGTAGGGGGAGTGCTGCTCAGCGTGAGGTAATACAGTAGGGGGAGTGCTACTCAGCGTGAGGTAACACAGTAGGGGGAGTTCTGCTCAGCGTGAGGTTATACAGTAGGGGGAGTTCTGCTCAGCGTGAGGTTATACAGTAGGGGGAGTTCTGCTCAGCGTGAGGTTATACAGTAGGGGGAGTGCTGCTCAGCGTGAGGTAATACAGTAGGGGGAGTGCTGCTCAGCGTGAGGTAATACAGTAGGGGGGAGTGCTGCTCAGCGTGAGGTAATACAGTAGGGGGAGTGCTGCTCAGCGTGAGGTAATACAGTAGGGGGAGTGCTACTCAACGTGAGGTAATACAGTAGGGGGGAGTGCTGCTCAGCGTGAGGTAATACAGTAGGGGGGAGTGCTGCTCAGCGTGAGGTAATACAGTAGGGGGAGTGCTGCACAGCGTGAGGTAATACAGTAGGGGGAGTGCTGCTCAGCGTGAGGTAATACAGTAGGGGGGAGTGCTGCTCAGCGTGAGGTAATACAGTAGGGGGGAGTGCTGCTCAGCGTGAGGTAATACAGTAAGGGGGAGTGCTGCACAGCGTGAGGTAATACAGTAGGGGGAGTGCTGCTCAGCGTGAGGTAATACAGTAGGGGGAGTGCTGCACAGCGTGAGGTAATACAGTAGGGGGAGTGCTGCTCAGCGTGAGGTAATACAGTAAGGGGGAGTGCTGCTCAGCGTGAGGTAATACAGTAGGGGGAGTGCTGCTCAGCGTGAGGTAATACAGTAAGGGGACTGCTGCTCACCGTGAGGTAATACAGTAGGGGGAGTGCTGCTCAGCGTGAGGTAATACAGTAGGGGGACTGCTGCTCAGCGTGAGGTAATACAGTAGGGGGAGTGCTACTCAACGTGAGGTAATACAGTAGGGGGAGTGCTGCTCAGCGTGAGGTAATACAGTAGGGGGAGTGCTGCACAGCGTGAGGTAATACAGTAGGGGGAGTGCTGCTCAGCGTGAGGTAATACAGTAAGGGGGAGTGCTGCTCAGCGTGAGGTAATACAGTAGGGGGAGTGCTGCTCAGCGTGAGGTAATACAGTAGGGGGGAGTGCTGCTCAGCGTGAGGTAATACAGTAAGGGGACTGCTGCTCACCGTGAGGTAATACAGTAGGGGGAGTGCTGCTCAGCGTGAGGTAATACAGTAGGGGGACTGCTGCTCAGCGTGAGGTAATACAGTAGGGGGAGTGCTACTCAACGTGAGGTAATACAGTAGGGGGAGTGCTACTCAGCGTGAGGTAACACAGTAGGGGGAGTTCTGCTCAGCGTGAGGTTATACAGTAGGGGGAGTTCTGCTCAGCGTGAGGTTATACAGTAGGGGGAGTTCTGCTTAGCGTGAGGTTATACAGTAGGGGGAGTGCTGCTCAGCGTGAGGTAATACAGTAGGGGGAAGTGCTGCTCAGCGTGAGGTAATACAGTAAGGGGGAGTGCTGCTCAGCGTGAGGTAATACAGTAGGGGGAGTGCTGCTCAGCGTGAGGTAATACAGTAGGGGGAGTGCTACTCAGCGTGAGGTAACACAGTAGGGGGAGTTCTGCTCAGCGTGAGGTTATACAGTAGGGGGAGTTCTGCTCAGCGTGAGGTTATACAGTAGGGGGAGTTCTGCTCAGCGTGAGGTTATACAGTAGGGGGAGTGCTGCTCAGCGTGAGGTAATACAGTAGGGGGAGTGCTGCTCAGCGTGAGGTAATACAGTAGGGGGGAGTGCTGCTCAGCGTGAGGTAATACAGTAGGGGGAGTGCTGCTCAGCGTGAGGTAATACAGTAGGGGGAGTGCTACTCAACGTGAGGTAATACAGTAGGGGGGAGTGCTGCTCAGCGTGAGGTAATACAGTAGGGGGGAGTGCTGCTCAGCGTGAGGTAATACAGTAGGGGGAGTGCTGCACAGCGTGAGGTAATACAGTAGGGGGAGTGCTGCTCAGCGTGAGGTAATACAGTAGGGGGGAGTGCTGCTCAGCGTGAGGTAATACAGTAGGGGGGAGTGCTGCTCAGCGTGAGGTAATACAGTAAGGGGGAGTGCTGCACAGCGTGAGGTAATACAGTAGGGGGAGTGCTGCTCAGCGTGAGGTAATACAGTAGGGGGAGTGCTGCACAGCGTGAGGTAATACAGTAGGGGGAGTGCTGCTCAGCGTGAGGTAATACAGTAAGGGGGAGTGCTGCTCAGCGTGAGGTAATACAGTAGGGGGAGTGCTGCTCAGCGTGAGGTAATACAGTAAGGGGACTGCTGCTCACCGTGAGGTAATACAGTAGGGGGAGTGCTGCTCAGCGTGAGGTAATACAGTAGGGGGACTGCTGCTCAGCGTGAGGTAATACAGTAGGGGGAGTGCTACTCAACGTGAGGTAATACAGTAGGGGGAGTGCTGCTCAGCGTGAGGTAATACAGTAGGGGGAGTGCTGCACAGCGTGAGGTAATACAGTAGGGGGAGTGCTGCTCAGCGTGAGGTAATACAGTA
The DNA here is from genome assembly GCF_029448725.1 of Salvelinus fontinalis. Taxonomy (NCBI): domain Eukaryota; kingdom Metazoa; phylum Chordata; class Actinopteri; order Salmoniformes; family Salmonidae; genus Salvelinus; species Salvelinus fontinalis. Next base: position 12,132,617 of record NC_074666.1, on the reverse strand, counting down.
AGGGGGAGTGCTGCTCAGCGTGAGGTAATACAGTAGGGGGAGTGCTGCTCAGCGTGAGGTAATACAGTAGGGGGGAGTGCTGCTCAGCGTGAGGTAATACAGTAAGGGGACTGCTGCTCACCGTGAGGTAATACAGTAGGGGGAGTGCTGCTCAGCGTGAGGTAATACAGTAGGGGGACTGCTGCTCAGCGTGAGGTAATACAGTAGGGGGAGTGCTACTCAACGTGAGGTAATACAGTAGGGGGAGTGCTACTCAGCGTGAGGTAACACAGTAGGGGGAGTTCTGCTCAGCGTGAGGTTATACAGTAGGGGGAGTTCTGCTCAGCGTGAGGTTATACAGTAGGGGGAGTTCTGCTTAGCGTGAGGTTATACAGTAGGGGGAGTGCTGCTCAGCGTGAGGTAATACAGTAGGGGGAGTGCTGCTCAGCATGAGGTAATACAGTAGGGGGAGTGCTGCTCAGCGTGAGGTAATACAGTAGGGGGAGTGCTGCTCAGCGTGAGGTTATACAGTAGGGGGAGTGCTGCTCAGCGTGAGGTAATACAGTAGGGGGAGTGCTGCTCAGCGTGAGGTAATACAGTAGGGGGAGTGCTGCTCAGCGTGAGGTAATACAGTAGGGGGAGTGCTGCACAGCGTGAGGTAATACAGTAGGGGGAGTGCTGCTCAGCGTGAGGTAATACAGTAGGGGGAGTGCTGCTCAGCGTGAGGTACAGTAGGGGGGAGTGCTGCTCAGCGTGAGGTAATACAGTAAGGGGAGTGCTGCTCAGCGTGAGGTAATACAGTAAGGGGGAGTGCTGCTCAGCGTGAGGTAATACAGTAGGGGGAGTGCTGCTCAGCGTGAGGTACAGTAGGGGGGAGTGCTGCTCAGCGTGAGGTAATACAGTAAGGGGACTGCTGCTCACCGTGAGGTAATACAGTAAGGGGAGTGCTGCTCAGCGTGAGGTAATACAGTAGGGGGGAGTGCTGCTCAGCGTGAGGTTATACAGTAGGGGGAGTGCTGCTCAGCGTGAGGTAATACAGTAGGGGGACTGCTGCTCAGCGTGAGGTAATACAGTAGGGGGGAGTGCTGCTCAGCGTGAGGTAATACAGTAGGGGGAGTGCTGCTCAGCGTGAGGTAATACAGTAAGGGGGAGTGCTGCTCAGCGTGAGGTAATACAGTAGGGGGAGTGCTGCTCAGCGTGAAGTAATACAGTAGGGGGAGTGCTGCTCAGCGTGAGGTAATACAGTAGGGGGGAGTGCTGCTCAGCGTGAGGTAATACAGTAAGGGGACTGCTGCTCAGCGTGAGGTAATACAGTAGGGGGAGTGCTGCTCAGCGTGAGGTAATACAGTAGGGGGGAGTGCTGCTCAGCGTGAGGTAATAAAGTAGGGGGAAGTGCTGCTCAGCGTGAGGTAATACAGTAGGGGGAGTGCTGCTCAGCGCGAGGTAATACAGTTGGGGGGAGTGCTGCTCAGCGTGAGGTAATACAGTAGGGGGAGTGCTGCTCAGCGTGAGGTAATACAGTAGGGGGTGTGCTGCTCAGCGTGAGGTAATACAGTAGGGGGAGTGCTGCTCAGCGTGAGGTAATACAGTAGGGGGTGTGCTGCTCAGCGTGAGGTAATACAGTAGGGGGAGTGCTGCTCAGCGTGAAGTAATACAGTAGGGGGAGTGCTGCTCAGCGTGAGGTAATACAGTAGGGGGAGTGCTGCTCAGCGTGAGGTAATACAGTAGGGGGGAGTGCTGCTCAGCGTGAGGTAATACAGTAGGGGGAGTGCTGCTCAGCGTGAGGTAATACAGTAGGAGGGAGTGCTGCTCAGCAAGAGGTAATCCAGTAGGGGGGAGTGCTGCTCAGCGTGAGGTAATACAGTAGGGGGAGTGCTGCTCAGCGTGAGGTAATACAGTAGGGGGAGTGCTGCTCAGCGTGAGGTAATACAGTAGAGGGAGTGCTGCTCAGCGTGAGGTAATACAGTAGGGGGAGTGCTGCTCAGCGTGAGGTAATACAGTAGGGGGAGTGCTACTCAGCGTGAGGTAACACAGTAGGGGGAGTGCTGCTCAGCGTGAGGTAATACAGTAGGGGGGAGTGCTGCTCAGCGTGAGGTAATACAGTAGGGGGGAGTGCTGCTCAGCGTGAGGTAATACAGTAGGGGGGAGTGCTACTCAGCGTGAGGTAACACAGTAGGGGGAGTGCTACTCAGCTTGAGGTAACACAGTAGGGGGAGTGCTGCTCAGCGTGAGGTAACACAGTAGGGGGGAGTGCTACTCAGCGTGAGGTAATACAGTAGGGGGGGGTGCTGCTCAGCGTGAGGTAACACAGTAGGGGGAGTGCTGCTCAGCGTGAGGTAATACAGTAGGGGGGAGTGCTGCTCAGCGTGAGGTAATACAGTAGGGGGGAGTGCTGCTCAGCGTGAGGTAATACAGTAGGGGGAGTGCTGCACAGCGTGAGGTAATACAGTAAGGGGGAGTGCTGCTCAGCGTGAGGAAATACAGTAGGGGGAGTGCTGCTCAGCGTGAGGTAATACAGTAGGGGGAGTGCTGCTCAGCATGAGGTAATACAGTAGGGGGAGTGCTTATCAAATGGAATGTTTTATACGTTCTCCACACTCTCGTCCTCACAAGAACGTAATCAAGAAAAAGTCGTCGGAGAAGGCACTCGGAGAATGAGAGTGTAGAGTACGGTAGTATGCATAAAACACCCTGTGTGTACTGAATATGACGTCTGTCTGTCTGTGTGAAAGCACTATATTTCTTAGCGTTAAAAATGTTTGTGACTGATATACAGTCGTGGCCAAAAGTTTTGAGAATGACACAAATATGAATTTGTCTGCTGCCTCAGTTTGTATGATGGCAATTTGCTTATACTCCAGAATATTATGAAGAGTGATCAGATGAATTGCAATTAATTGCAAAGTCCCTCTTTGCCATGCAAATGAACTGAATCCCCCAAAAACATTTCCACTGCATTTCAGCCCTGCCACAAAAGGACCAGCTGACATCATGTCAGTGATTCTTTCGTTAACAAAGGTGTGAGTGTTGACGAGGACAAGGCTGGAGATCACTCTGTCATGCTGATTGAGTTCAAATAACAGACTGGAAGCTTCAAAAGAAGGGTGGTGCTTGGAATCATTGTTCTTCCTCTGTCAACCATGGTTACCTGCAAGGAAACTCGTGCCGTCATCATTGCTTTGCACAAAAAGGGCTTCACAGGCAAGGATATTGCTGCCAGTAAGATTGCACCTAAATCAACCATTTATCGGATCATCAAGAACTTCAAGGAGAGCGGTTCAATTGTTGTGAAGGAAAGAAAGTCCAGCAAGCGCCAGGACCGTCTCCTAAAGGTGATTCAGCTGCGGGATCGGTGCACCACCAGTACAGAACTTGCTCAGGAATGGCAGCAGGCAGGTGTGAGTGCATCTGCACGCACAGTGAGGCAAAGACTTTTGGAGGATGGCCTGGTGTCAAGAAGGACAGCAAAGAAGCCACTTCTCTCCAGGAAAAACATCAGGGACAAACTGATATTCTGCAAAAGGTACAGGGATCAGACTGCTGAGGACTGGGGTAAAGTCATTTTCTCCGATGAATCCCCTTTCCGATTGTTTGGGATATCCGGAAAAAAGCTTGTCCGGTGAAGACAAGTTGAGCGCTACCATCAGTCCTGTGTCATGCCAACAGTAAAGCATCCTGAGACTATTCATGTGTGGGGTTGCTTCTCAGCCAAGGGAGTGGGCTCACTCACCTAAGAACACAGCCATTAATAAAAAAATGGTACCAACACATCCTCCGAGAGCAACTTCTCCCAACCATCCAGGAACAGTTTGGTGACGAACAATGCCTTTTCCAGCATGATGGAGCACCTTGCCATAGGGCAAAAGTGATAACTAAGTGGCTCAGGGAACAAAACATTGATATTTTGGGTCCATGGCCAGGAAAATCCCCAGACCTTAATCACATTGAGAACTTGTGGTCAATCCTTAAGAGGTGGGTGGACAAACAAAACCCCACAAATTCTGACAACCTCCAAGCATTGATTATGCAAGAATGGGTTGCCATTAGTCAGGATGTGGCCCAGAAATTAATTGACAGCATGCCAGGGCGGATTGCAGAGGTCTTGAAAAAGAAAGGTCAACACTGCAAATATTGACTCTTTGCATCAACTTCATGTAATTGTCAATAAAAGACTTTGACACTGATGAAATGCTTGTAATCATACTTCAGTATTCCATAGTAACATCTGACAAAAATATCTAAAGACACTGAAGCAGCAAACTTTGTGGAAATTAATATTTGTCATTCTCAAAACTTTTGGCCATGACTGTAGATGAAATACAAGTAATTTGATGAGATGCTGCTGCAGAATGGTGCAGAGAGAGAGAGAGAGAGAGAGAGAGAGAGAGAGAGAGAGAGAGAGAGAGAGAGAGACAGAGAGAGTGAGAGACAGAGAGTGAGAGACAGAGAGCGAGAGAAACAGAAAGATAGAGACAGAGACAGAGACACAGAGACAGAGACAGAGAAGGACAGAGAGAGACAGACACAGAGACACAGAGAGAGAGACAGAGAAAGAAGAATTTCTCATGTGTTTGAATAACAACATTCATGTTCAGACTGCAGGATTTACACCTTCCTAGCAACATCAATATAAAGACCTTATCAACGTTACTCAGAGAACATAATACTGGACACAAGATACCAGCCAGGAACAACAATATCCCTGAGATCACAACTGCTTCTACGGAGACCAGGGTCATATTCATCAGGCACCAAACATAAGAAATCTGACAAACAGGGTACTACTTGAAATTAACCAATAACAAATTCTTGTTTTAGTTTTTAGTTTTCTTTTGCTAGTGAATACGACCCCGGCCAGCTTATTGTTGGGAGCTTGGAGGAAACCTTCCATGATATAATTCACACAGACATATAGAAAACATGATATAATTAATACAGACGTTTACAAAACACTGTGTGACCAGGGAGGGTCATGTTTGGGGGAAGTGATATCATTGCCCGGAGGTTAATTCAGCTTCGACGACTCTAGACATAGCAATGGTCTTTTCCAGCCAGCGTGTGACACAGGGTGAAACAAGGGGAGGGATAAGGGCCATGAAAGAGGCATCCAAACAAAAGAGACGACAGGGCGAGGGGCTCTTCCGTTACGCCTGTCTGTGTGGGGGGGTGGAGACGACAGGGCGAGGGGATCTTCCCTTACGCCTGTCTGTGTGGGGGGGTAGAGACGACAGGGCGAGGGGATCTTCCCTTACGCCTGTCTGTGTGGGGGGGTAGAGACGACAGGGCGAGGGGATCTTCCCTTACGCCTGTCTGTGTGGGGGGGTAGAGACGACAGGGCGAGGGGATCTTCCCTTACGCCTGTCTGTGTGGGGGGATAAAGAGACGACAGGGCGAGGGGCTCTTCCCTTACGCCTGTCTGTGTGGGGGGGTAGAGACGACAGGGCGAGGGGCTCTTCCCTTACGCCTGTCTGTGTGGGGGGGTAAAGAGACGACAGGGCGAGGGGCTCTTCCCTTACGCCTGTCTGTGTGGGGGGGTAAAGAGACGACAGGGCGAGGGGCTCTTCCCTTACGCCTGTCTGTGTGGGGGGGTAGAGACGACAGGGCGAGGGGCTTTTCCCTTACGCCTGTCTGTGAGGGGGGATAAAGAGACGACAGGGCGAGGGGATCTTCCCTTACGCCTGTCTGTGTGGGGGGGTAGAGACGACAGGGCGGGGGGATCTTCCCTTACGCCTGTCTGTGTGGGGGGGTAGAGACGACAGGGCGGGGGGATCTTCCCTTACGCCTGTCTGTGTGGGGGGGTAAAGAGACGACAGGGCGAGGTGCTCTCCCTTACGCCTGTCTGTGTGGGGGGGTAAAGAGACGAGAGGGCGAGGGGCTCTTCCCTTACGCCTGTCTGTGTGGGGGGGTAGAGACGACAGGGCGAGGGGCTCTTCCCGTACGCCTGTCTGTCTGGGGGGGATAAAGAGACGACAGGGCGAGGGGCTTTTCCCTTACGCCTGTCTGTGAGGGGGGATAAAGAGACGACAGGGCGAGTGGCTCTTCCCTTACGCCGGTCTGTGTGGGGGGGTAAAGAGACGACAGGGCGAGGTGCTCTCCCTTACGCCGGTCTGTGTGGGGGGGATAAAGAGACGACAGGGCGAGGGGCTCTTCCCTTACGCCTGTCTGTGTGGGGGGGTAGAGACGACAGGGCGAGGGGATCTTCCCTTACGCCTGTCTGTGTGGGGGGGTAGAGACGACAGGGCGAGGGGATCTTCCCTTACGCCTGTCTGTGTGGGGGGATAAAGAGACGACAGGGCGAGGGGCTCTTCCCTTACGCCTGTCTGTGTGGGGGGGTAGAGACGACAGGGCGAGGGGCTCTTCCCTTATGCCTGTCTGTGTTTATGTGTGGGGGGGGGGGGTAAAGAGAAGACCGGGTGAGGGGCTCTTTCCTTACGCTTGTCTTTGTGTGGGGGGGATAACCAGGCACACACCTCAGCTACTCCATCTCATCTGCAGGGAGCAATCATTGGGACCCCCCCGACATCTGACGCACACCCTCCCTCCTGTCACACACCCCCGCCCTCACCCATCCCCCCAGACACACACCCAGACACAAAGACACACACGGCACGCACCACGAATGCAGATGCGAACTCAGTGAGAGACGACAGTCAGACCTAGACACAAACCCAGACACTCAGATCCAGACATGGCTGGAGGTGCAGGCCCAGGGGATCAGCATTCACTTTGTGTGTGAGGTCAATTTCCCTAGTAGTCCCACCATTGAATCAAAAGATAACTGGGATAAGCCTAGATTTTTCAACGACCAAATCAGTAGCTGCAGTACTCACGTAGTCAGGCAGTACAGAGGTGTCGTCTGCCCCCCGGGGACCTCTCAGAGACTGGGTTGCCTGCTCCAAGACCTTGTTGTGCTTCTTGGACAGCAGTGCAAATAGACTGGAGGGAGAGAGGAAAAGGGGAGGCAACAGGGCTATTTAGAGTCTTTATAAAGATCAGAGGATTCTGGTATCACATCCTGGTATCACAAGACTGGTATCACAAGACTGGCTGCACTATTAAGGGCATTATATTTGTCATAGTCTTCGATCCACATAATCCAGACCAGGGATCATCCACTAGATTCAGCCGTGGGACAATTTTCTTTTCAGCAGATGGTCAGGAGGCCAGGACATAATTACAAATAACTTCAAATTGAATGCAAGAAGCCCAAAACAGATATAATATTTGACTTAAACATAGTAATTTCAAACCTTGCTTACATTTGTATAAGATCACATGTATATCTCTCTATTTTGCGTGAGAATACTTTGGAACAGATTTCCAAAATTAAAATCACTTGGAGCTGATTTTCTTTGTCAGCCAAAGAATTATGATACATAAAAATGACCCAAGGGTTGGAAAACCCTGATCTGGACCTACTTTTATGAAACAAATACTTCCACTGAGTACTTAACATTAAGAACACCTTACTAACACTGCGTTGCACCCCCGTTTACACTCAGAACAGCCTCAATTTGTCAGGCCACGCACTCTACAAGGAGTCAAAAGTGTTCCACAGGGATGCTGGCCTGAGGTGAATTTGGAAAGTATTATTTCCACATTTTGTTATGTTACAGCCTTTTTCAATTATTATTAGTAGTAGTAGTTTTCCACCTCATCAATCTACACACAATACCCTATAATGACAAAGCAAAAACAGGTTTTTAGAATTTTTGGGAAATGTATTAAAAGTTAAAAACAGAAATACCTTATTTACATAAGTATTCAGACTCTTTGCTATAAGACTCGAAATTGAGTTCAGGTGCATCTTGTTTCCATTGATCATCCTTGAGATGTTTCTACAACTTGATTGGAGTCCACCTGTTGTAAATTAAATTAATTGGCCACCCGGCGAAACTGAGCAATCGAGGGAGAAGGGCCTTGGTCAGGGAGGTGACAAAGAACACGATGGTCATAGTCCAAAGGTATGGTCATAGTCCAAAGCTGCCAAAGGTGCTCCAACAAAGTACTGACTAAAGGGTCTGAATACTTACGTAAATGTGATAATTGAATTGCTTTTTATTTATTTATTTTTTTAGCTTTGTCATTATGGGTATTGGGTGTAAATTGACGAGGGAAAAAAGTCAAGGGATCTGAATATTTTCGGAATGCATTGTATGTTGACTCCAATGCTTCACACAGTTGTGGCAAGTTGGCTGGATGTTCATTGGGTGGAGCATTCTTGATACAAACGGGAAATTATTGAGTGTGAAAAATCCAGCAGCATTGCAGTTCTTGACACACAAACCAGTACGCCTGGTACCTACTACCATACCCCGTTCAAAGGCACTTAAATCTTTTGTCTTGCCTTTTCACCCTCTGAATGGCACACATACATAATCCATGTCACAATTGTCTCAAGGCTTAAAAATCCTCCTTTAACCGGTCTCCTCCCCTTCATCTACACTGATTGAAGTGGATTTAACAAGTGACATCAATAAGGGATCATATATTTGACCTGGATTCACCTGGTCAGTCCTATGTCATGGAAAGAGCAGGTGTTCCTAATGTTTTGTACACTCAGTGTATATTGGCCAATGTTATGAACAGATCTAAGACTCAGAGACAGCATCACAGAAGAGATCACACACAGACACATTTCAGTCTGAGAAAGACAGAGAGAGCATCACAGAAGAGCTCTCACACAGACACATTTCAGTCTGAGAAAGACAGAGAGAGCATCACAGAAGAGCTCTCACACAGACACATTCCAGCCTGAGAAAGACAGAGACAGCATCACAGAAGAGATGTAACACAGACACATTTCAGCCTGAGAAAGACAGAGAGCATCACAGAAGAGATGTAACACAGACACTAGCGTTGTGTCTGATGCCTGATTGATGTCCGATTTACACATACAGGGTCTTCTTCACAAAACAACACATTCCAAATGTGCAATTTCTCAAGAGTCCAAATGGCACCCTATTCCCTTTATAGTGCACCCTACACCCATATAGTGCACTACTTTAGGTCAGAGCCCTATGGCACCCTATTCCCTTTACGGTGTACTACTTTAGAGCAGAGCCCTATGGCACCCTACTCCCTTTATAGTGCACTACTTTAGATCAGAGCCCTATGGCACCCTATTTCCTTTATGGTGTACTACTTTAGATCAGACCCCTATGGCACCCTATTCCCTTTACGGTGTACTACTTTAGATCAGAGCCCTATGGCACCCTACACCCTATATAGTGCACTACTTTAGACCAGAGCCTAATGGCACCATATTCCCTATATAGTGCACGACTTTAGACCAGAGCCTAATGGCACCATATTCCCTATATAGTGCACTACTTTTCTTAGGGATAGGGTGCATATGGGAGGCAGGAACAAGCTCCAGTTACGTACATTGATGGATTCTTCACGTGTACATAGATTCTGTAGATAACTCATTCTCTACATGGTTCTATACAAACACCACCATCTTTGTTTCTAACCATTAGCGGTCTCAACAAAATCATTCCAAACAATGTGTGTGTGTCATTCCTAAGACATTATAACACAAACAACACAACCGGGGGAATAAACAGCAGACAAATGAGCCTCACAATACAAGTGAAGCTAAATAGAATAGAACATAATAGAATCCAATAAAGTGTTGTGTGAAATATGTAGAGGACCCTGATGGATTAACGTACGTAAAAGGACAGACGGCTGGCACTCAGAAGTGTGTAGATTGGCACGGCTGGCACTCAGAAGTGTGCAGATTGGCAAGGCAAGGTCGAAACAGACAAGCGAAAATCTGATCTATTTTCTTACTCTTAAGTGTTCCTGAAACCAACTGTCCAATAACACTTTTTAGAGTTGCAGACAATGTGGGTTGCTGTCTGATACTACAAAGACTGACTGCTAAACCATGCAGCTAAGCCAAGCTCTCAGACTGACTATACATGCAGCTAAGCCAAGCTCTCAGACTGACTACACATGCAGCTAAACCAAGCTCTCAGACTGACTATACATGCAGCTAAACCAAGCTCTCAGACTGACTATACATGCAGCTAAGCCAAGCTCTCAGACTGACTACACATGCAGCTAAGCCAAGCTCTCAGACTGACTATACATGCAGCTAAGCCAAGCTCTCAGACTGACTATACATGCAGCTAAGCCAAGCTCTCAGACTGACTATACATGCAGCTAAGCCAAGCTCTCAGACTGACTATACATGCAGCTAAGCCAAGCTATCAGACTGACTACACATGCAGCTAAACCAAGCTCTCAGACTGACTATACATGCAGCTAAGCCAAGCTCTCAGACTGACTATACATGCAGCTAAGCCAAGCTCTCAGACTGACTATACATGCAGCTAAGCCAAGCTCTCAGACTGACTATACATGCAGCTAAGCCAAGCTCTCAGACTGACTATACATGCAGCTAAGCCAAGCTCTCAGACTGACTATACATGCAGCTAAGCCAAGCTCTCAGACTGACTATACATGCAGCTAAGCCAAGCTCTCAGACTGACTATACATGCAGCTAAGCCAAGCTCTCAGACTGACTATACATGCAGCTAAGCCAAGCTAAGCCAATTGATTATTTATTTGGAACCAAAGTTGTCCGTCCGTCGCACAACCTTTGATTTACGGGTAGACTAGAGTCGCTCTAGTACCCTTAAAGTAAGGGTACTAGAGCTGTCTAGGGGACTTCTATAAGACACAGACCGGCCTTCATCCCCCAAAACCAATACCCATTAGAAGGCTTCAATGACCGCAGCATTTGAATAAGGGTCCAATCATATCCTGTGCTAAATGTCCTATGGTACACATCCCTATGATCTATCTGGTTGATAGGATGGAATGTCCGGAGCTTCTAGGAACAGTGACATCATCCCAAGTCTCAAATGATACCCCATAGGGCTCGGGTCAAAAGTAGTGCCCTATTTAGAAGGGATGTAACGATTCACATCGGTCCCTGGTTCAAATGTTTAAGATAGGAGGGCATCGGTCTGCTGGATCTGTCAGATATCAATTCAAACATTACGAATTGTAGAAATGACTTTCTTTCTACCTTCAGAAAATACCTCATGCATCCTCGTCTTCAGTGTGGAACTGCATGTAACTGTGGTGACAGTCATTGAACTAAAAGTCATTTCGTATGCCGAACAACCCAAGGTAATATCAGTAGCCTCGTAGCACGCTGACCAACAAGGTAATATCAGTAGCCTCGTAGCACGCTGACCAACAAGGTAATATCAGTAGCCTCGTAGCACGCTGACCAACAAGGTAATATCAGTAGCCTCGTAGCACGCTGACCAACAAGGTAATATCAGTAGCCTCGTAGCACGCTGACCAACAAGGCAATATCAGTAGCCTTGTAGCACGCTGACCAACAAGGCAATATCAGTAGCCTCGTAGCACGCTGACCAACAAGGCAATATCAGTAGCCTCGTAGCACGCTGACCAACAAGGTAATATCAGTAGCCTCGTAGCACGCTGACCAACAAGGTAATATCAGTAGCCTCGTAGCACGCTGACCAACAAGGTAATATCAGTAGCCTCGTAGCACGCTGACCAACAAGGTAATATCAGTAGCCTCGTAGCACGCTGACCAACAAGGTAATATCAGTAGCCTCGTAGCACGCTGACCAACAAGGTAATATCAGTAGCCTCGTAGCACGCTGACCAACAAGATAATATCAGTAGCCTCGTAGCACGCTGACCAACAAGGTAATATCAGTAGCCTCGTAGCACGCTGACCAACAAGGTAATATCAGTAGCCTCGTAGCACGCTGACCAACAAGGTAATATCAGTAGCCTCGTAGCACGCTGACCAACAAGGTAATATCAGTAGCCTCGTAGCACGCTGACCAACAAGGCAATATCAGTAGCCTCGTAGCACGCTGACCAACAAGGCAATATCAGTAGCCTCGTAGCACGCTGACCAACAAGGTAATATCAGTAGCCTCGTAGCACGCTGACCAACAAGGTAATATCAGTAGCCTCGTAGCACGCTGACCAACAAGGTAATATCAGTAGCCTCGTAGCACGCTGACCAACAAGGTAATATCAGTAGCCTCGTAGCACGCTGACCAACAAGGTAATATCAGTAGCCTCGTAGCACGCTGACCAACAAGGTAATATCAGTAGCCTCGTAGCACGCTGACCAACAAGATAATATCAGTAGCCTCGTAGCACGCTGACCAACAAGATAATATCAGTAGCCTCGTAGCACGCTGACCAATAAGGTAATATCAGTAGCCTCCTAGCACGCTGACCAACAAGATAATATCAGTAGCCTCGTAGCACGCTGACCAACAAGGTAATATCAGTAGCCTCCTAGCACGCTGACCAACAAGATAATATTAGTAGCCTCGTAGCACGCTGACCAACAAGGTAATATCAGTAGCCTCGTAGCACGCTGACCAACAAGGCAATATCAGTAGCCTCGTAGCGCGCTGACCAACAAGGCAATATCAGTAGCCTCGTAGCGCGCTGACCAACAAGGTAATATCAGTAGCCTCGTAGCACGCTGACCAACAAGGTAATATCAGTAGCCTCGTAGCACGCTGACCAACAAGGCAATATCAGTAGCCTCGTAGCACGCTGACCAACAAGGTAATATCAGTAGCCTCGTAGCACGCTGACCAACAAGGTAATATCAGTAGCCTCGTAGCACGCTGACCAACAAGGTAATATCAGTAGCCTCGTAGCACGCTGACCAACAAGGTAATATCAGTAGCCTCGTAGCACGCTGACCAACAAGGCAATATCAGTAGCCTCGTAGCACGCTGACCAACAAGATAATATCAGTAGCCTCGTAGCACGCTGACCAACAAGGTAATATCAGTAGCCTCGTAGCACGCTGACCAACAAGGTAATATCCGTAGCCTCGTAGCATGCTGACCAACAAGGTAGGCCTATTCCTGATTTCGCACATGTTCAATCCGAGTGTCAAAATTTCCCAAAAGGTCTAAACCATTCGATTATGAGACGGGGGTGAAATCCAAAGTTGTGCTATATATTCATTGGCTGTCATAGCTAATTTGTAAACATAAATACTGATACATTACTTGCGCTAACACTTTTAATTAGAGAACGACCTACTAAGATTTTATTTTTATTTTTATTTTTTTAATTTTATCCCCTTTTCTCCCCAATTTTCGTGGTATCCAATCGCTAGTAATTACTATCTTGTCTCATCGCTACAACTCCCGTACGGGCTCGGGAGAGACGAAGGTCGAAAGCTATGCGTCCTCCGAAGCACAACCCAACCAAGCCGCACTGCTTCTTTAACACAGCGCGCCTCCAACCCGGAAGCCAGCCGCACCAATGTGTCGGAGGAAACACCGTGCACCTGGCCCCCCTTGGTTAGCGTGCACTGCGCCCAGCCCGCCACAGGAGTCGCTGGAGCGCGATGAGACAAGGAAATCCCTACCGGCCAAACCCTCCCTAACCCCGACGACGCTGGCCCAATTGTGCGTCGCCCCACGGACCTCCCGGTCGCGGCCGGCTGCGACAGAGCCTGGGGGCGAACCCGACCTACTAAGATTTTATAGTGCAGATGCCAATACCGATTTTTGGGGGGTCAAGGAGCCGATGGCCGATATTCAATATCATTCAATTAGAAAATGTTGATGATGTTGATGACATTTCCCAGAGACAGCCATTCATGTTTCAATTTTTAAATGTGTTTCACCAATCTAACTACATAACATAATAGTAATAATTGTATTTGAATGGGAAATCTCTTAACCTGGGTAAATGAAGAAGGCAAAAGCCTACTTACAATACAGGTGAATGCATATTAAATAGGAGTGTGTGCATTGAGTTATTGAGCTTGTTTTGGTTGATCAGTGGAGTCTATGGTGCTACAGATAACAATTTGTCTTCCATTTGGGACTTATATGAGCCTACTGATGAACAACATTTGCATAGAGGCATCAGTCCAGGATGTCATACCTGCATGGAAGGACATCACATAGGCAGTGTGGTTAGTTTGAGAATATAAAAGAACATTTATCCATTCAAATGGGTACAACGTCATGATGTGTCGTATTGTTTAGTCATTTTCTGTGATCGGGAAAACATTATACAGTGGGGCAAAAAAGTATTTAGTCAGCCACCAATTGTACAAGTTCTCCCACTTAAAAAGATGAGAGAGGCTTGTAAAAGACTTACAGAAAACGTTTGACCTCTGTCATTGCCAACAAAGGGTATATAACAAAGTATTGAGATCAACTTTTGTTATTGACCAAATACTTATTTTCCACCATCATTTGCAAATAAATTCATAAAAAATCCTACAATGTGATTTTCTGGATTTTCCCCCCCTCATTTTGTCTGTCATAGTTGAAGTGTACCTATGATGAAAATTACAGGCCTCTCTCATCTTTTTAAGTGGGAGAACTTGCACAATTGGTGGCTGACTAAATACTTTTTTGCCCCACTGTATATATTTTTTTAGCCGTCAGAATGCATTTCTAAAACAACTCAGCTGCCAGGATGAAATTCAAATCAACTCAACTTGCTTTTTCGTCTGTCTAGAAATGAGCGGGTTGTAACTTGATCGACTGCTACAATAGGATAGAGCAAGGCTTTAACTCCGCTCCCTTTCAGATTTCTCCATTGCTCATATCACTCGCTGCGGTTTACTGCTACTACGATAACTAGCTATGCCGATGACACTCTCTACCAAGACATAAATGTGCATAATATCTAACAAGGAGAGCGAGGGTAGGAAAACATATGACAACGACGATGAGCGTTCTTGTCTGAATGACTCAAATCTGCCCATAGTTCGAGAAGTGAGAACGCTCACACACACACTGATTTACAGCTTTCTTGGTACATAAACATTGTTAGGTCGCTAAACCTATTGCCAACCTTTATTTAGCTATTTTAAAACAATTCCTTTGTTCTCTATTACAACGATCATCTAATCCGACTATCAACATCCAATTTATGAATATGCTTGCGGCTGGTCAGATCAGCACAGCAGTAAATAGATAATGTTAGACAAAGTTAGATGTACAATATGATAACCAGCTAACGTTAGCTAGCTACGTTGGCTACTAGCTCCCACCTGATATCTTAGCACCATGTTTATCTAGCCAGCTAGTGAGCATAGTAGCTAATATAGCTAGCTTGCTAACACCACAGATGATAGGGTTATTTATTGTAATCTTTGCTAACAGGTCACATAGCTATCTGCTTAGCTAGTTAGCTAGTAGGTCGGGATGATACCTGTATCGTGGCAAGGAAACAAAACACGAAGTGGATTTAATGTTGGAAACAAACATCATAATGTTGTCATCCAGAGTCACATATCTTTATTTTCCAAGCTGTAGCACATCATATTTTACATACAAAAGGTTTTAAAGGACCAAAGAGTTTGGTCAGCTTCGTGTTTTCATGTTTGCCATAGAACAAATATTGTGGTACTGGTATTGTCCCGGCCCTACTAGCTAGCGATCATTACTGTGTCATTTATAAGAACATCAGTCCAGCTACGGTCATTACTGTGTCATTTATAAGAAAATCAGTCTAGCTACGGTCAGTACCGTGTCATTTATAAGAAACTCAGTCCAGCTACGGTCATTGCCGTGTCATTTATAAGAAACTCAGTCCAGCTACGGTCATTACTGTGTCATTTATAAGAAACTCAGTCCAGCTACGGTCATTACCGTGTCATTTATAAGAAAATCAGTCCAGCTACGGTCATTACTGCGTCATTTATAAGACACTCAGTCCAGCTACGGTCATTACCGTGTCATTTATAAGAAACTCAGTCCAGCTACGGTCATTACCGTGTCATTTATAAGAAACTCAGTCCAGCTACGGTCATTACCGTGTCATTTATAAGAAACTCAGTCCAGCTACGGTCATTACCGTGTCATTTATAAGAAACTCAGTCCAGCTACGGTCATTACTGTGTCATTTATAAGAACATCAGTCCAGCTACGGTCATTACTGTGTCATTTATAAGAAAATCAGTCCAGCTACGGTCATTGCTGTGTCATTTATAAGAAAATCAGTCCAGCTAAGGTCATTGCTGTGTCATTTATAAGAAAATCAGTCCAGCTACGGTCATTACTGTGTCATTTATAAGAAACTCAGTCCAGCTACGGTCATTACTGTGTCATTTATGGTTGCAACGGGTCAGAAACATTCCGGTAAATTGCTTAAACTCATCAAAAAAAGTTTTCTTATAACAGTGAACCTTTTGTTGTGGGATACACATCAGGCAATTCTCGGTCTTGTGGCATATTTTGGTTAAACTATCTCCAATTCAATGGAATTGCAACCCTCTGCATGCAGAGTGCATTCTTTCATCACATGTACAGCTGATTCTCAAGATCTTGCACACTAATGAGAAGCTATTGAGCCCACACTACTACACTGTCTGAGTCAAGGACTACATGCTTTCTGGTAAATTTTGTTTACAATTCTGGGTGGGGTGAATATATTTTATATGACATACATTATTTTTAACTGGTAAAGAGTAGCCTAGAGCAAAGTGTGTTTAAATTATTTCTAACTTGTTAACAATTTCTGCTACCATGTGGGCTTTAGCTTGCTTGAGCCTGCTAACTGAGGAGTGTTAATTCACCTGTTTCATACATGTTTCATTTTAAAACATTTATTTTACAAAGGAGTTGTTTAATCTAACAGCTTAACTATTTATCTGTAAACGGAATTGTATTTGTTGTTTCTTTACAAAACAATATATAATCTTTACAGGAAAATGCCAAGAGCACTATGTGATGTGTGGAGACATTTCACTACAGCTAATGTAGAAGGAAAAGCTGTGTACATTTGCAAATGCTGTGCCAAATCATATGTGAAGAATGCAACAAAGATGCAGAATCATCTGGCCAAGTGCATAAAGTTCCCTCAGCGCTCACAACAAGCAACCTCTGACAAAAGTCCCTCTACTTCTATTCGAGGTGAAAATGATGAATCAGACACCTTATCGATAGCAACAGCTCATGGTTCTCCTGGAATCAGAAGTTTGTTTGACTCAATGGAGCAACGTAGTCAGAGAAATGCTGATGAATGTCTTGCTCGAGCTGTGTATGCAACTGGTTCACCTCTCTTGCTCACAGGTAATGTATATTGGAAGAGATTTCTGAATGTTCTTTGCCCAGCATACACCCCTCCAACCAGACATGCTTTATCAACTAATTTGCTGGATGCAGAGTTCAACAAAGTTCAAGTGAAGGTCACCATATGATATGGTAAACATATCCAACACAAAAAAACATTTACATTTAACTGGTATTAATGTTAATTCCCATATATTCCCGTTAATTCCCATATATTCCCGTTAATTCCCATATATTCCTGTTAATTCCCATTAATTCCCATATATTCCCATTAATTCCCATTAATTCCCATGGAAAGTTTCCACCTCTGAATATTCCCCAAAATGTGCAACCTTAAAGTAATTTATAAGAAAATCAGTCCAGCTAAAGTCATGACTCTATGCCATTTTTAAGAAAACCAGTCTAGCAACAATCATTACTGTAATGTTATTTATAAGCAGCCAGTTTCAACTGGTACACTATCGGCGCCCAGCCACCATTTAATCAAACAACCATGTTTTCTGGCTACATTCCTGTAACCGCTGTCTTTGAACTGTACCTCAACAGACAGTACTCAGCCTGGAACACAGAACAGAAATCATCACATGAATCCAGCCCAGGCTCTTCATGCTGTTCACCGTATGCCCCATACCCATGACAAATTGAGTGTCCCAAATGGCACCTTATTTCCAATACAGTGCACTACTTCCCCCCCTATGGGCCCTGGTCAAAAGTAGTGCACTACTTCCCCCCTATGGGCCCTGGTCAAAAGTGGTGCACTACTTCCCCCCCTATGGGCCCTGGTAAAAAGTGGTGGACTACTTCCCCCCTATGGGCCCTGGTCAAAAGTGGTGCACTACTTCCCCCCCTATGGGCCCTGGTCAAAAGTGGTGCACTACTTCCCCCCCTATGGGCCCTGGTCAAAAGTGGTGCACTACTTCCCCCCTATGGGCCCTGGTCAAAAGTGGTGCACTACTTCCCCCCCTATGGGCCCTGGTCAAAAGTGGTGCACTACTTCCCCCCCCCCCCCCCCCCCCAAGGAACAGCAGATGGTTTCTGAAGCTCCAATAACACACAGAGAGGAGTAAACCGCCGTGTGGGAACACACAGCTTAACAACACAGTCAGGAAGGAGCAAGGTACAGTAGGAACACACATACACACAGACAGGTTCACACACACGCAGGCAGCTACACACACTGGCTAGATAATTCACCCCTCAACATTCAATGAGTCCTACACTACACATGCGCACGCACACACACACACATACATTATTTACAATATTACTTTAAAATGGTGTAAGGAATTTTGTTGCTGGAATTTGATCGAGGTTAGAAGATGGTGAAATGGGTGACAGTTGGTTTAATATATGAAGAAAATAGTCAAATAGGTTCATAAAATGTACTGTAGTGTACAGCAACTAACAAGACAAAAGCTGCTGCTGATTATCGTGTTACATGAACGTTCCCTCTCCTCAACACTAACTCATTAAGCCTGCCTGGTGAGAACAGTCTGGAACAGAAGTGGAGTAGATTGGAATTCCTTCCTGTTATTAAGCAGCAGCTGACCTGACTAATCCTCTTAGGACCCACCATGGTTCAAATGAAATCGAACAAAATGGAGTCTTTAACATTACTCGACAGGGACAATGCACATTGATGACCAACATTTCTGTAAATGTGCCAGATTCAGCCAACCTGCTAATTCAACTGTATTCCTTTACCATAAGGTGACACACTGTTTCTGTTTGGGTTGGGTTTCTGGCCATTTTCATTCAGCCTTTAACAACATGGGCACGTGTGTTTCAAAACATAGACATACCCTGGGTGGGCACTATGGCTGAGATCTGAGCACGCTCTGATGCTCTGTGCTCTTTGAAACCCAATACAATGAAGAGGGGGAAAAAACATCCTTTGTTATGTGTTCTCTGTGTGTCTGTTCATAAAATTGATAGGACGGAGGGGCACATTTTGTTACTAATTGACCGACAGGACAGAGCCGGGCCGGGTGCTTGCTGCCATAGGCTATTGTTTTGGCATCATTGGCATGGCAGCCTGTTCCATTGGTCATGTTTAGTCTAGACACAGTGCCTGGAAGCTGTGTCAGGTTGACCTACTGAAAAATGGACGTGCGAGCGAGCGTGCACACACACACACACACACACACAGACGCCCACACACACACGTACATACAGGCGCCCCCACACACACGTACATACAGGCACCCCCACACACACGTACATACAGGCGCCCCCCCACACACACACACACACACACACACACACACACACACACACACACACACACACACACACACACACACACACACAGACACAGACGCCCACACACACACGTACATACAGGCGCCCCCACACACACGTACATACAGGCACCCCCAAACACACGTACATACAGGCACCCCCACACACACGTACATACAGGCGCCCACACACACACACACAAGTACAGGCGCCCACACGTACAGGCGCCCACACACACACACAAGGGCGTACAGACAAACGCAAACACACACAGTCACACGCGCGCACACACACGTACAGGTGCACGTACGCACACCCCCACCCACACATTCATCAGCAGACTCCGACACAAAATAAGCCATACAACAAGACCAAATGAGACAGAATCTCCCAAACTGTTGCACAAAGAAACCAGCCAGATAAATGCAGGACTCAGCAGAGACGTACACCTGTGCCATATGTCAGCACCATTCATCCAATGCAGGTCACCAAGGCCCTTTATCATTGGCTTTATGCGGTATGATTGAGCTACTGAAAGGTGTATTGAGATATGATTACCAGTGCTGGCAAAGAGGCCTGGGTCCGGGTCTGTCTGTAGGGTAACTTGGACTCTATGGGGTCTTTTGTAGACATGCTATTACTGAGACTGAGTGAGAGGCACACCTGGTGATCCCCACTAGCACAAAGACTCTCTGCCATACTGACTGACTGCAATCCTTCGGCCTAGTCTATAGCTCTGACAGACATGGGTTTCTTTTCTTTTTTTTCAAGGGAAGGATCAGCTTTAATATTGCGGATAGATTGTTAATTCCAACAATGTAATTGTCTGCATCATTTCCAATCCACCATATTATTGGGGGGGTAAATATACAGTTAGGTTGGAGTCATTAAAACTCATTTTTCAACCACTCCACAGATTTCTTGTTAACAAAATATAGTTTTGGCAAGTCGGTTAGGACATCTTCTTTGTGCATGACACAAGTAATTTTTTCAAACAATTGTTTACAGACAGATCATTTCACTTATAATTCACTATATCACAATTCCAGTGGGTCAGAAGTTTACATACACTAAGTTGACTGTGCCTTTAAATAGCTTGGAAAATTCCAGAAAATTATGTCATGGCTTTAGAAGCTGATAGGTTAATTGACATCATTTGAGTCAATTGGAGGTGTACCTGTGGATGTATTTCAAGACCAACCTTCAAACTCAGTGTCTCTTTGCTTGGAATTATGGGAAAATCAAAAGGAATAAGGCAGGACCTCAGAAAAAAAATTATAGACCTCCACAAATCTGGTACATCAATGGGAGAAATTTACAAACGCCTGAAGGTACCACGCTCATCTGTACAAATAATAGTATGCAAGTATAAACACCATGGGACCACGCAGCTGTCATACCGCTCAGGAAGGAGACGCGTCGTGCCTCCTAGAGATTAACGTACTTTGGTGCGAAAAGTGCAAATGAATCTCAGAACAACAGCAAAGGACCTTGTGAAGATGCTGGAGGAAACAGGTACAAAAGTATCTATATCCACAGTAAAACGAGTCGTATATCAACATAACCTGAAAGGAAGAAGCCACTGCTCCAAAACCCCCTTAAAAAAGCCGGTTTGCAACTGCACATGGGGACAAATATCGTACTTTTTGGAGAAATGTCCTCTGGTCTGATGAAACAAAAATAGAACTGTTTGGCCATAATGCCCATCGTTATGTTTGGAGGAAAAAGGGGGCAGCTTGCAAGCAGAAGAACACCATCCCAACCGTGAAACACGGGGTTGGCAGCATCATGTTGTGGGGGTGCTTTGCTGCAGGAGGGACTGGTGCACTCTCAAAATAGATAGAATCATGAGGGGCGAAAATTATGTGGATATATTGAAGCAACATCTCAAGACAGGAAGTTAAAGCTTGGTCGCAAATGGGTCTTCCAAATGGACAATGACCGGAAGCATACTTCCAAAGTTGTGGCAAAATGGCTTAAGGACAACAAAGTCAAGGTATTGGAGTGGCCATCACAAAGCCCTGACCTCAATCCTATAGAAAATCTGTGGGCAGAACTGAAAAAGCGTGTGCGAGCAAGGAGGCCTACAAACCTGACTCAGTTACACCAGTTCTGTCAGTTAAAATGGGCCAAAATTCACCCAACTTATTGTGGGACGCTTTTGGAAGGCTACCTGAAACATTTAACCCATGTTAAATAATTTAAAGGCAATGCTACCAAACACTAATTGAGTGTATGTAAACTTCTGACCCACTGGGAATGTGATGAAATAAATAAATGATTCTCTCTACTATTATTCTGACATTTCATATTCTTAAAATAAAGTGGTGATCCTAACTGACCTAAGACAGGGCATTTTTACTAGGATTAAATGTCAGGAATGGTGAAAAACTGAGTTTAAATGTATTTGGCTATGGTGTATGTAAACTTCTGACTTCAACTGTATATATCCACATACATTCCCATATTCACATACAGTTGAAATTTCACAAAATGTCTGAACCTATATACATTTTACAAACCCTGTATGTTTTACATGTGTTATCTTGTTGTTATTAGTCCCACCCTTTAGCTCTATTCAACCCCTCCCATCTCTCTCTTAACACCATCCATTTTGGATTTCTATTTTTCAACTGTGATGCTTCACAAAATTACTGAACCTTTCTATTCTCATAGCTTCTACAGATTGTAAATTAAGGACAATTTTTTTTGCTAAAATAATTATTATAATATTGATTGATTGACTATGACTTTAAAAATCACTAGGTAAACATTGCAATTATTCAGCCATTCCTGGACCTGTGACCAAAAACGAGATACATATGGACAGTACCAAAAAAATAGATCTAATGACTGCCTCCTCATAGCAAAATATGCAGAGCTGGGAAGATTGTATATACAACATTCTACTGGTTGCAAGAATTTAGTACAATAATTTCAATTAAAAAATTGGAAGTTTTGAATCTGCCGTTGTTTTGCATATCAATTCATAAACCATGTGCTATGGAATCGGTACATCATGGCTTTGCATGATATAACATATGCTTTGTAGAAAGTATTGCATTAGGGAGAAAGGGTGCCATTTTGGATGCAACCCGGGAGTCCAGTCCCCTATGCAGGCCTTATCCCAGCATTAGAGCTCTGCCACCCGACCCGGGAGTCCAGTCCCCTATGCAGGCCTTATCCCAGCGTTAGAGCTCTGCCATCCGACCCGGGAGTCCAGTCCCCTATGCAGGCCTTATCCCAGCATTAGAGCTCTGCCACCCGACCCGGGAGTCCAGTCCCCTATGCAGGCCTTATCCCAGCGTTAGAGCTCTGCCATCCGACCCGGGAGTCCAGTCCCCTATGCAGGCCTTATCCCAGCATTAGAGCTCTGCCACCCGACCCGGGAGTCCAGTCCCCTATGCAGGCCTTATCCCAGCATTAGAGCTCTGCCACCCGACCCGGGAGTCCAGTCCCCTATGCAGGCCTTATCCCAGCGTTAGAGCTCTGCCATCCGACCCAGGAGTCCAGTCCCCTATGCAGGCCTTATCCCAGCATTAGAGCTCTGCCACCCGACCCGGGAATCCAGTCCCCTATGCAGGCCTTATCCCAGCATTAGAGCTCTGCCACCCGACCCGGGAATCCAGTCCCCTATGCAGGCCTTATCCCAGCATTAGAGCTCTGCCACCCGACCCGGGAATCCAGTCCCCTATGCAGGCCTTATCCCAGCATTAGAGCTCTGCCACCCGACCCGGGAGTCCAGTCCCCTATGCAGGCCTTATCCCAGCATTAGAGCTCTGCCACCCGACCCGGGAATCCAGTCCCCTATGCAGGCCTTATCCCAGCATTAGAGCTCTGCCACCCGACCCGGGAGTCCAGTCCCCTATGCAGGCCTTATCCCAGCGTTAGAGCTCTGCCACCCGACCCGGGAGTCCAGTCCCCTATGCAGGCCTTATCCCAGCATTAGAGCTCTGCCGCCCGACCCGGGAGTCCAGTCCCCTATGCAGGCCTTATCCCAGCATTAGAGCTCTGCCACCCGACCCGGGAATCCAGTCCCCTATGCAGGCCTTATCCCAGCATTAGAGCTCTGCCACCCGACACGGGAATCCAGTCCCCTATGCAGGTCTTATCCCAGCATTAGAGCTCTGCCACCTGACCCGGGAATCCAGTCCCCTATGCAGGCCTTATCCCAGCATTAGAGCTCTGCTATCTGACCTGAGCCCGACGGGCCCTGACATTATACATTGGGTTAGGGCCGGGTAGGGCCAGTTTTTCATCAATAGCTAGGCAGAGTGCAGGTATCACAAAATTGATCTGCGCGCAGGGAGCGAGTGACAGACAGAGGGGAGCAGTTAACGGATTTACTAACAGAGGAAGTTATTTCTGATTTCGGGCTGGGCCTTAAAATTGGCTGAGGCAATCGGGCCTTGGTAGGGTAGGGCCTGAACGTTGTGGGCATGGGTAGGACTCAGGTTTAAAATTCTCGCCCGTGCAGGGGTGTACCCAGCATGCCAAGCGAACAGTCTGTGTGCATGCAGCAGTCAGAACGGAATGAAAAATCAGAGACATGAAAAAGAATGCAAGAAAGAAAGAATAGAGTCTGGTTTAACCTGGAAGCATAGGACTAGAGTCCGGTTTAACCTGGAAGCATAGGACTAGAGTCCGGTTTAACCTGGAAGCATAGGACTAGAGTCCGGTTTAACCTGGAAGCATAGGACTAGAGTCCGGTTCAACCTGGAAGCATAGGACTAGAGTCTGGTTTAACCTGGAAGCCTAGGACTAGAGTCTGGTTTAACCTGGAAGCCTAGGACTAGAGTCTGGTTCAACCTGGAAGCCTAGGACTAGAGTCTGGTTCAACCTGGAAGCCTAGGACTAGAGTCTGGTTTAACCTGGAAGCCTAGGACTAGAGTCTGGTTCAACCTGGAAGCCTAGGACAAGAGTCTGGTTTAACCTGGAAGCATAGGACTAGAGTCTGTCTTAACCTGTAAGCATAAGACTCTAGCTTAAACTGGAAGCATAGGACTAGACTCTAGCTTAACCTGGAAGCATAGAACTAGAGTCTGGTTTAACCCGGAAGCATATGTCTAGAGTCTGGCTTAACCTGGAAGCATAAGCCTAGAGTCTGGATTAACCTGGAAACATACAACTCTACCTTAACCTGGAAGCATAGGACTAGAGTCTGGTTAACCTGGAAGCATAGGACTAGTCTGATTTAACCTATATGCATAGAACTAGAGTCTGGTTTAACCTGGAAGCATAGGACTAGTCTCGTTTAACCTGGATGCATAGGACTAGTCTGGCTTAACCTGGATGCATAGGACTAGTCTGGTTTAACCTTGAAGCATAAAACTGTAGCTTAACCTGGAAGCATAAAACTGTAGCTTAACCTGGAAGCATAGAGAATGAATAAGCAAGTGCAAAAGCTTCTCCCTTTGTGCGTCGCCCGAAGTGACCAGCCAGTGTTTGAGGCTACTAGACCTGGAGCGAGAGAAATACACTACGTTTCAAAAGTTTGGGGTCACTTAGAAATGCCCATGTTTTTGAAAGAAAAACACATTTTTTTGTCCATTAAATTAACATCAAATTGATCAGAAATACAGTGTAGACATTGTTAATGTTGTAAATGACTACTGTAGTTGGAAACGGCTGATTTGTAATGGAATGTCTACATAGGCGTACAGAGGTCCATTATCAGTAACCATCACTCCTGTGTTCCAATGGCACGTTGTGTTAGCTAATCCAAGTTTATAATTTTAAAAGGCTAATTGATCAATAGAAAACCCTTTTGCAATTGTTAGCACAGCTGAAAACTGTTGTTCTGATTAAAGAAGCAACAAAACTGGCCTTTAGACTAGTTGAGTATCTGGAAAACCAGCATTTGTGGGTTCGATTACAGGCTCAAAATGGCCAGAAACAAAGACCTTTCTTTTGAAACTCCTCAGTCTATTCTTGTTCTGAGAAATTAAGGTTAAATCCATGCGAAACATTGCCAAGAAACTGAAGATCTCCTACAACACTGTGTACTACTCCCTTCACAGAACAGTGTAAACTGGCTCTAACCAGAATAGAAAGAGGATTGGGAGGCTCCGGTGCACAACTGAGAAAGAGGACAAGTACATTAGAGTGTCTCGTTTGAGAAACAGATGCCTCACAAGTCCTCAACTGGCAGCTTCATTAAATACTACCTGCAAAACACCAGTCTCAACGTCAACAGTGAAGAGGCGATTCCGGGATGCTGGCCTTCTAGGCAGAGTTGCAAAGAAAAAGCCATATTTCAGACTGGCCAATAAAAATAAAATATTAAGCTGGGCACAAGAACATAGACACTGAACAGAGGAAGATTGGAAAAAAGTGTTATGGCCAGACAAATCTAAGTTTGAGGTGTTCGGATCACAAAGAAGAGCATTCGTGCAACGCCATGCCATACCCTGTGGACGGCGCTTAAGTGGAGCCAATTTCCTCCTACAACAGGACAATGACCCAAAGCACAGCTCCAAACTATGCAAGAACTATTTAGGGAAGAAGCAGTCAGCTGGTATTCTGTCTATAATGGAGTGGACAGCAGTCACCGGATCTCAAACCTATTGAGCTGTTGTGGGAGCAGCTTGACCGTATGGTACGTAACAAGTGCCCATAATGCCAATCCAACTTGTGAAATCTCTTCAGATTACCTCAACAAATTGACAACAATGCCAAAGATCTGCAAGGCTGTAATTGCTGCAAACGGAGGATTCTTTGACGAAAACTAAGTTTGAAGGACAATTATTATTTCAATTAAAAATCATTATTTATAACGTTGTCAACGTCTTGACTATATTTCCTATCATTTTGAACTCATTTCATGTATGTTTTCATGGAAAACAAGGACATTTCTAAGTGACACCAAACTTTTAAAAGGTAGTATGCATATTGTACAGAACAGTATCTCCTCATGTGGAGGCTGTCGCACCTGAAAGACAAGGGCAACAGAGGAGAGGGAAAGAAGGGAAAAATATATATATTTTTTGTCTGTTTTTTGTTTGATAAGTGTTTTTCTGGAGAAGAGTTTAGAATATGTTGTTAAAAAGGGAGGCATAGTAAAATAGGTAAAAGTGCAGCACATTTGGCTTTTTCATTTGTAATATTACAGCCAGTGACTGAGGTAGTCAAATGCATATTATAATAAATTGTTATATACAGTTGAAGTAAGAAGTTTACATACTTCTTAGCCAAATACATTTAAACTCAGTTTTTCACAATTCCTGACAGTTAATCCCAGTAACAATTCACTGTCTGAGGTCAGTTAGGATCACCACTTTACTTTAAGAATGTGAAATGTCAGAATAATAGTATCGAGAATGATTTATTTCAGATTTTATTTCTTTCATCACATTCCCAGTGGGTCAAAAGTTTACTGTGACACAGTGAATTATAAATGAAATAATCTATCTGGCAGTCTCTATGGGGGTGCCACAGGGTTCAATTCTTGGACCGACTCTCTTCTCTGTATACATCAATGATGTCGCTCTTGCTGCTGGTGATTCTCTGATCCATCTCTACGCAGACGACACTATTCTGTATACTTCTGGCCCTTCTTTTGACACTGTGTTAACAACCCTCCAGGCGAGCTTCAATGCCATACAACTCTCCTTCCGTGGCCTCCATTTGCTCTTAAATACAAGTAAAACTAAATGCATGCTCTTCAACCGATCGCTGCCTGCACCTGCCCGCCTGTCCAACATCACTACTCTGGACGGCTCTGACTTAGAATATGTGGACAACTACTAATACCTAGGTGTCTGGTTAGACTGTAAACTCTCCTTCCAGACTCACATCAAACATCTCCAATCCAAAGTTAAATCTAGAATTGGCTTCCTATTCCGCAACAAAGCATCCTTCACTCATGCTGCCAAACATACCCTTGTAAAAATGACCATCCTACCAATCCTCGACTTCGGTGATGTCATTTACAAAATAGCCTCCAAAACCCTACTCAATAAATTGGATGCAGTCTATCACAGTGCCATCCGTTTTGTCACCAAAGCCCCATATACTACCCACCACTGCGACCTGTACACTCTCGTTGGCTGGCCCTCGGTTCATAGTCATCGCCAAACCCACTGGCTCCAGGTCATCTACAAGACCCTGCTAGGTAAAGTCCCCCCTTATCTCAGCTCGCTGGTCACCATAGCAGCACCTACCTGTAGCACGCGCTCCAGCAGGTATATCTCTCTGGTCACCCCCAAAACCAATTCTTCCTTTGGCCGCCTCTCCTTCCAGTTCTCTGCTCCCAATGACTGGAACGAACTACAAAAATCTCTGAAACTGGAAACACTTATCTCCCTCACTAGCTTTAAGCACCAGCTGTCAGAGCAGCTCATAGATTACTGCACCTGTACATAGCCCATCTATAATTTAGCCCAAACAACTGCCTATTTACCTACTGTATTTATTTCTTTATTTATTTTGCTCCTTTGCACCCCATTATTTCTATCTCTACTTTTTTCTATCTCTACTATCTCTACTTTTTTTCTTTTTTTACTTGCTATATTGTATTTACTTCGCCACCATGGCCTTTTTATATTTGTATTTATTTATATATATATTTTGTTTGCCTTCACCTCGCTTATCTCACCTCACTTGCTCATATTGTATATAGACTTATTTTTCACTGTATTATTGACTGTATGTTTGTTTTACTCCATGTGTAACTATGTGTTGTTGTATGTGTCGAACTGCTTTGCTTTATCTTGGCCAGGTCGCAATTGTAAATGAGAACGTGTTCTCAATTTGCCTACCTGGTTAAATAAAGGTGAAATAAATAAATAAATAAAAAATCTTTGTGTCGTGCACAAAGTAGATGTCCTAACCAACTTTCCAAAACTATAGTTTGTTAACAAGAAATTTGTGGAGTGGTTGAAAAACAAGTTTTAATCACTCCAACCTAAGTGTATTTAAACTTCCGACTTCAACTAAACTAGGCTCAGCAGACAGGAAATCCACTCCTTCTCTCATTCTCTGTAGCGCTAACATTGACATTAGTCTTGAGCATGCCGTAAAATCACTGGTATAAGATAGGTGCTTCTCAATGACATTGACTGTTCATTTATAATCAATGCTTTACCCATGGATTGGCATTATAGACAGATTTAACATGCTCTTAGAATTCACACAATAAGGTTATAATATTTGTTTGGGAAAACTACAGTGTAGCGTGATGATGAAAGGAGGCTTGGTGGTTGTTTGGGAAAACTACAGTGTAGCGTGATGATGAAAGGAGGCTTGGTGGTTGTTTGGGAAAACTACAGTGTAGCGTGATGATGAAAGGAGGCTTGGTGGTTGTTTGGGAAAACTACAGTGTAGCGTGATGATGAAAGGAGGCTTGGTGGTTGTTTGGGAAAACTACAGTGTAGCGTGATGATGAAAGGAGGCTTGGTGGTTGTTTGGGAAAACTACAGTGTAGCGTGATGATGAAAGGAGGCTTGGTGGTTGTTTGGCAAAACTACAGTGTAGCGTGATGATGAAAGGAGGCTTGGTGGTTGTTTGGGAAAACTACAGTGTAGCGTGATGATGAAAGGAGGCTTGGTGGTTGTTTGGGAAAACTACAGTGTAGCGTGATGATGAAAGGAGGCTTGGTGGTTGTTTGGGAAAACTACAGTGTAGCGTGATGATGAAAGGAGGCTTGGTGGTTGTTTGGGAAAACTACAGTGTAGCGTGATGATGAAAGGAGGCTTGGTGGTTGTTTGCAAAGCGTCTAAGATGCAGATATGAAGACAGTGTGAGGTATTATACAATGATAATAACATGCGTGCCTCCTTTCATCACAAGTGCCACACAGTCAATCTATCTGCGAGCTATTCACACATTCATGACACTGGCCTTCTGGGAAGGAACCGAGGGATGAAGACGGGAGTGTTCACTAACGTAGTGGAAAGCCCTTTCACCCTCTGCTGCCTCTGAATATATGGACCTAAAAAGTGATTTTTCTTTAAAGTGTCAATTAATAACAAAAAATCCTTGACAGAAAATGTGCAAATCTGACATTTGGAAATTCCAGGAGTAAATTCCCCTGAGCAAAATCACGAATGTACTACATTACCTTCCCCACCCACAACCATATCCCTAAACAGCCAAAATCATAAATGTACTACATTACCTTCCCCACCACTACATCCCTAAACAGTGAAGACACGGACAATAGTGTCAGCAGGCTACTCTCTTAGTCATCATAAAACACAGTGGATTGTGTGTGTCCGCCTACGCAAAGAGTATTTCTGTTTCCACTTCCCCGTGGTCACGCAACAGCGTTAAATAATCCTGAAAGAATTGATGAGAGGAAGAGGAGTGCTCGTGTGGTGGTTCTGGTTAGCTGTCCCGTGACAGTGAGCGAGCTTGGCCAGGAAGTGTGTGGTCCTAGCCAGGGTCCATCCGGTAAAATGGGCTGTGTGCTGGGTCAGTGACTCACTGTTCTGGCCCTTCACAGTCTCATTCTTTCATATGGTTAAGTCTCCTAACCACAGAGAGCAGAGGAGAATCCTGTGCACGCGTGAATCCTCCTTCCTTTCAACAGCTTGGAACCATTAGTGTTACCATCACTGACTGACTAACTGAGTGCTTCACAGCTGGAGAGTACCCGCGAGACGTGATAATGTCTTTATTCAGAGCCAACCACAGACTGACAGCCAGTCTAGTGGTCTAACACGGAGGTATCATGAAGAATAGAGCGACAGCATTTCAAAGGCTGGACGACGTTCTAATGCTACAGTGCAGAGATCTCAATGCTTAGGCATGTATAAATGGAAAGATAAATATTTCACAAAATATGACTAATGTCTGTCTAATGACCAAGTCGATGACATAATCAGGGTGGAGTAAGGGTTTGAGTGTGTTTGTGTGCTTAGAGCTACCAAGGCAATCTGGAATATGTTGTTGTGTATCAAGTCATCAGGGCATTTAACCTCTTAAAATGTAGGGTCCCCTTGATATAAATGTTTAATTCAATGTCGTCCCTGAATACAGGGTGTCTCCTGAAAGCTGGGGATCTTGGCTTTCTTCCCGTACCATACAATCTTTAGTGTGACTTAGTACCATATATGAGCATACGGCCATAGAAGGGGCAGGCCACACCCACGCGCCCATTTCAAGATGGCTGCGACTCACAGTCCAGATAAAGCTATGCAAATCTTGAACAATGTCGATATGTGATTAAAGCATAGACTCCACAGATAATGTTGTTTGATCGGCCTGTGACCTACCATTATTGATTCACAGCCCAGAGAGTCAAGGAGTCCAATTTAAACTTTGTTTTCACTAAACAACAAACATCTTACAAGGTAAGCTTCCGTGTGGTCTGTGTTTGAGCTAGAGCTACATGTTTTCAAATGAATCGTTAGGTTCTTACGAACAAAAGTAGCCTAGTGTCAATGTTCTCCGATAATGTATGGCTGAACTAGAAGATCAAATGTCCACCAACATCTTTGAGCACCAAAAGTGTGTTGTTTTTATCTTTTGACTGAGGAGTGGGTAAAATGAAAGATGGACAGTTGTGTAGCCAATAAGATAAGCTTTCCAGTCATATTAGATGACCTGGGTGGGACTTCTGTAGGACGGAGTAGCTCTTTAGCGTAATGCAAACAGTTGCTACCGGTACTTAGAAAGGACACTCAGAACGCATCATAGTATATTGAACGGATTCTTTCATCGCTTTGGCATAAAAATGGCTTATCAGGGATTTTAAAAGAAAGTGAAAAGCCAAGAAAACTACCCAACGGGGGTAAAAAGATGACAAATGCCAGGAATACCGAGAAAGAGGCTTTGGAGGAAAATCTTAGTGAGTCAGACACAGATGCTGGGAGCTACCTATGAATCAGGTGGATACTTTTTTTCCCTCGAAGGATTGGATGCTAATTAATTAGTATATTAATTAGTATATTAATTAGTATATATATATAAAAAATGCCACCTTTATTTAACCAGGTAGGCCAGTTGAGAACAAGTTCTCATTTACAACTGCGATCTGGCCAAGATAGAGCAAAGCAGTGCGACAAAAACAACAACACAGAGTTACACAAACAAACGTACAAACAATCGTACAGTCAATAACAATAGAAAAATCTGTATACAGTGTGTGCAAATGAAGTAAGGAGGTAAGGCAATAAATAGGACAATAGTGGCAAAGTAATTACAATTTAGCCATTTACACTGGAGTGATATATGTGCAGGTGAGGATGTGCAAGTAGAAATACTGGTGTGCAAAAGAGCAGAAAAACGAAAAAAAATGTGGGGATGAGGTAGGTAGTTGGTTGGATAGGCTATTTACAGATGGGCTGTGTACAGCTGCAGCGATCGGTAAGCTGCTCTGACAGCTGACGTTTAAAGTTAGTGATTTTCAGTGATTTTTGTGATTCAGGGATTTTTGCAATTCGTTCCGGTCATTGGCAGCAGAGAACTGGAAGGAAAGGCGGCTAAAGGAGGTGTTGGCATTGGGGATGACCAGTGGAATATACCTGCTGGAGCGCGAGATTTGTTTAGTCTTCACTCAAAATTACAATTATTGATAGAGAACAACGACACTGGATGTTCTGAGTCCATTCTAATGCTTAAATCACATCAGAAGTCAATTTCTTTGTGCAATTGCCTTGTTCGGCATCCTGTTGAATGTGGAATGAGGGAGAGCACGGTTAGTTTTTTTGGAAAGTTTGTTGTTTTGGAAAGTTTTGAAAGTCTATTGAAACAGTTAG
The DNA here is from genome assembly GCF_029448725.1 of Salvelinus fontinalis. NCBI lineage: Eukaryota > Metazoa > Chordata > Actinopteri > Salmoniformes > Salmonidae > Salvelinus > Salvelinus fontinalis. The sequence continues at coordinate 12,100,615 of NC_074666.1, read as the reverse complement.
GTTGCTAGCCAGCTATCTTTTGAGTTTGGATCTCGTGTCGCGGTTGGCATCAGTTGCTGGGATCGCTACGATCTGTCCAGTGATCCTGCCGACCAAGGCCAGGTCTGAGGAGCTGGAATCCAACAGTGGATTGTCCCGGGTTTGTGGCTGTCTAGATCCCTACTGTTTGTTGTTGTTTCCCATCTTCCCTGCAACCTGCCCTGTCTGGAACTGCGAGGAGTAAGAGCGTAACCTACGTAGCTACCATGACAAACACCAAAGCCAGCAGGTGTACCGTTGAGGACAGTGGTGTCTCTCCATGACAGGTGAAGCATCTTTTAAAATAACAAAAATAGTTTGACCATCAGATGTTACAACAACAAGAAAAGAGCTTCAATTGTTGTGTCCAAATACTGGTGGAGTCAACTAATAATAGAATGAGAGGTCCAGGTCCTGAAGAACAATACTGGTGGAGTCAACTAATAATAGAATGAGAGGTCCAGGTCCTGAAGAACAATACTGGTGGAGTCAACTAATAATAGAATGAGAGGTCCAGGACCTGAAGAACAATACTGGTGGAGTCAACTAATAATAGAATGAGAGGTCCAGGACCTGAAGAACAATACTGGTTGGGTCAACTAATAATAGAATGAGAGGTCCAGGACCTGAAGAACAATACTGGTGGAGTCAACTAATAATAGAATGAGAGGTCCAGGTCCTGAAGAACAATACTGGTGGAGTCAACTAATAATAGAATGAGAGGTCCAGGACCTGAAGAACAATACTGGTGGAGTCAACTAATAATAGAATGAGAGGTCCAGGACCTGAAGAACAATACTGGTGGAGTCAACTAATAATAGAATGAGAGGTCCAGGTCCTGAAGAACAATACTGGTGGAGTCAACTAATAATAGAATGAGAGGTCCAGGACCTGAAGAACAATACTGGTGGAGTCAACTAATAATAAAATGAGAGGTCCAGGACCTGAAGAACAATACTGGTGGAGTCAACTAATAATAGAATGAGAGGTCCAGGTCCTGAAGAACAATACTGGTGGAGTCAACTAATAATAGAATGAGAGGTCCAGGACCTGAAGAACAATACTGGTGGAGTCAACTAATAATAGAATGAGAGGTCCAGGACCTGAAGACAAGTTTGCAGTTCTCCCAGGGTCAGGCCAGTGAGATTAAACAGGAGAACAGCAAGATGACAGCAATCTGTAAGTCACAGAGAGGACATCAGTTATGTATGTGAATCCATGATAACAATGACGGAGAAATAGGATTATCTTGAGGGACAATCAAGGCGGAACAACATTGTTGTGGTCGGAATTCCAGAATCTCCACGAGACCTGGATGGAGTCTGAGGACAAAGTGAGGGAAATTATCTCAGAGAAATTGAATATGCACCACAGGAAGATTGAGGTGGAGCGTGCTCTCAGGACTGGAAAACCTACCACCGGCCCAGGTGACAGACCCAGGCCGATAGTGGTCAAGTTCCTGAGGTTCAATGACAAGTTAGCTGTTCTGGAAAGAGCAAAGAACTTGAGAGGAACAAACATCTTCCTCAATGAGGACTATCCTGAAGTTGTGCGCCATAAGAGGAAATAACTTATCCCTACCATGAAAGCTGCCAAAGCACGTGGGGACATTGCTTACAGTATAGTATGACTGGCTCATTGTCCACCTTCCCTCCCAAAAGCCTGGAAGGGATGAGAGAGCCAAGCCTATGGGTTCGTAGCTTCAACCCTGCAGCACACACACACCAACTGATTAATGGACTGCTGAATGTATATTTTTTTTATCTTGCTTTGTTTGCTCTTTTCCATATTATGTCTATCTCTGATAAGCGACCCAAGAAAGGCCTGAAAATAGACCATATTATTATAGGTAGCATTAGAAATAAGGTTCATGAAATCAATAACATCAGACAACATTCATATATTAGCCATTTCTGAGATTCACAAATGTAATTCATTTGATGATACAGCAGTAGCAATACAAGGATAACATCTATATAAGAGACAGGAACGCTTATGGGGGAGGTGTTGCTGTATATATTCAGAGCCATAACCCTGTAATGCTTAGAGAAGATGTTATGTCAAGTGTTATTGAAGTGTTGTGGTTGCAGGTTCACCTGGCACATCTAAAGCCTTTTCTTTTGGGGTGTTACTATAGGCCAGATAGTGCTAGCAGTCAGTATCTTAATAATGTGTGAAATGCTTGACTGTTTATATCACATAGACTGAGAGGTTGACTTTCTTGGGGACCTGAATATTGACTGGTTATCATCAAGAAGAAGCTTCTCACTGTAACCAGTGCCTGTAATCTGGTTCAGGTTATTAATCAACCTACCAGGGTGTTTACAAACACTACAGGAGATAATCACATGTATTGATCATATTTTTCCTAATAATGTAGAACTTTGTTTAAAAGCTGTATCCGTACCAAGTGATGCAGTGATCACAATATAGTGGCTATATCCAGTAAAGCCAAAGTTTCAAAAGCTGTGCCTAAAATAGTGTATAAGAGATTGTACAAAATATTTTGTAGATGATAATACAAATATTTGTTGGTCCAGACACTGCACTTGATGAATTTATGCTTCCTCCAATTATTGATAAACATGCACCTGTTAGAACTGTTAATGCTTGATGGATTGATGAGGAATTTAAAAACTATGGTTGAAAAAGATTGGGCAAAAGGAGTGGCTAATAAGTCTGGTTGCCCATCGGACTGGCTGATTTACTGCAAATTCAGAAATTATGTGACTAAACTCAACAAAAAGAATAATTACTATGAAGCCAAGATCAATGACAAAGAAAGATGGGGGAAAAAACTTGAGTACTTTAAATTTAATTATGGGCAGAAAAACTAATTCAACTCCATCTTTCATTGAATCAGATGGGGTATTAATCACAAAACCATTTGATGTTGAGAAATATTTTAATGATGGTTACTGAGGATGGTAGCTGACTCTATAGCCACTCCTATCTGTCATATCTTTAATCTGAGCCTAGAGGAAAGTCTTTGTCCTCAGGCCTGGAGGGAAGCCAAAGTCATTCCGCTACCCAAGAGTGGTAAAGCAGCCTTTACTGGTTCTAACAGCAGACCTATCAGCTTGCTGCAAACTGTTGGAAAAATTGTGTTTGACCAAAACAATGCCATTACTCTGTAAACAAATTAATAACAGACTTTCAACATGCTTATAGAGAAGGACACTCAAAATGTACTGTACTGACACAAATGACTGATGATTGGTTGAAAGAAATTGATAATAATTAGATTGTGGGAGCTGTACTGTTAGATTTCAATGCAGCCTTTGACATTATCGACCATAACCTGTTGTTGAGAAAACGTTGAGAAGGCTTTTCAACCTCTGCCATATCATGGATTCAGAGCTATCTAATAGAATTCAGAGGGTTTTCTTTAATGGAAGCTTCTCTAATGTCAAACATGTAAAGTGTGGTGTACCGCAAGGCAGCTCTCTAGGCCCTCTACTCTTTCCTATTTTTACCAATGACCTGCCACTGGCCTTAAACAAAGCATGTGTATCAATGTATGATGATGATGATTCAACCATATATGCATCAGCAACCATATATAATGAAGTCACTGAAACCCTTAACAAAGAGTTGCAGTCTGTTTTGGAATGGGTGGCCAGTAAAAAAATGAACATCTCTAAAATGAAGAGCATTGCATTTGGTACAAATCATTCCCTAAGTTCAAGACCTCAGCTGAAGCATGTAACGAATGGTGTGACTGTTGAACAAGTTGAGTAGACCAAAGTTACTTGGTGTTACCTTAGATTGTTAACTTTAATGGTCAAAAAATAGAGGTTAAATGGTTGTAAAGATGAGTTGAAGTATGTCCGCAATAATGAGATGCTCTGCTTTTTTGACAACACACTCCACAAAGCAAGTCCTGCAGGCTCTAGTTTAATCTTATCTTGATTATTGTCCAGTCATATGTTCAAGTGCAGCAAAGAAAGACCTAGTTAAGCTGCAGCTGGCCCAGAACCGTGGCACATCTTGCTCTTCGTTGTAATCAGAGGGCTAATACTAATACTATGCATGCCAGTCTCTCTTGGCTGACAGTTGAGGAAAGACTGACTGAGTCACTTCTTGTTTTTATAAGAAACAATGTGTTGGAAATTCATTATTTTTGCATAGTCAACTTACACACAGCACTAATACACACACTTACTCCACCCACCAGACATGCCACCAGGGGTCTTTTCACAGTCCCCAGGTCCAGAACAAATTCAAGGAAATGTACAGTATTATACAGAGCCATTAGTGCATGGAACTCCCTTCCATTTTATATCGGGCAAGTGAACAGCAAACCTGGTTTCAAAAATGAATAAAGCAACACCATTTGGCACAACGCATAGATGCGCACACACACACTACATGTTAATATTTGTAAATGTATTTAAAATGTAAAGACTTTTGTCTGTAATGTCTTTTTCGTTATGTGTTTAGACCCCAGTAAGACGAGCTGGATCCCCCGTGGCGTCGGCTAATGGGGATTCTAATCAATGCCCCCCAAAATCTGTCCCTTTAATTGTGCATCTGGCGAATGAGCAATGTGCCACCTAATGTGCTAGTCTAGCAATGGTTCTGTACTGCTGCTGCTCAATTCATGGCAATGTTCTCAAATAACCAATAATAGATATAAATGATATACAGTGCATTCGGAAAGTATTCAGACCTCTTTCCACATCTAAAATTGATTAAATGAAATGTTTTCCTCATCAACCTACACACTATTCCCATAATGACAGAGAGAAAACAGGGTTTAGAAATGTTTATTACAAATAAAAAACAGAAATACTTTAGTATTCAGACCCTTTACTATGAGATTAGAAATTGAGCTCAGGCGCATCCTGTTTCCATTGATCATCCTTGAGATGTTTCTACAACTTGATATGAGCACGTGTGGTAAATTCAATTGATTGCACATGATTTGGAAAGGCACACACCTGTCTATATAAGGTCCCACAGTTGACAGTGCATGTTAGAGCAAAAACCAAGCCATGAGGTCGAAGGAATTGTCCGTAGAGCTCCGAGAGAGGATTGTGTCGAGGTACAGATCTGGGGAAGGGTACCAAAAATGTCTGCAGCATTGAAGGTCGTCAAGAACACAGTGGCTTCCCTCATTCTTAAATGGAAGAAGTTAGGAACCACCAAGACTCTTACTTAAGCTGGCCTCCCGGCCAAACTGAGCAATCGGGGGAGAAGGGCCTTGGTCAGGGAGGTTACCAAGAATCCAATGATCACTGACAGAGCTCCAGAGTTCCTCTGTGGAGATGGGACCACCTTCCAGAGGACAACCATCTCTGCAGCACTCCACCAATCAGGCCTTTATAGTAGAGCGACCAGACAGAAGCCACTCCTCAGTAAAAGGCACATGACAGCCCGCTTGGAGTTCGCCAAAAGGCACCTAAAGACTCTCAAACCATGAGAAACAAGATTATCTGGTCTGATGAAACCAAGATTGAACTATTTGGCCTGAATTCCAAGCGTCTTGTCTGGAGGAAACCTGGCACCATCCCTACGGTGAAGCATGGTGGTGGCAGCATCATGCTTTGGGGATGTTTTTCAGCGGCAAGGACTGGGAGACTAGTCAAGATTGAGGGAAAGATGAACTGCGCAAAGCACAGAGAGATCCTTGATGAAAAACTGCTCCAGAGTGCTCAGTACCTCAGACTGGGGCGAAGTTTCACCTTCCAACAGGACAATGACCCCAAGCACACAGCCAGGACAATGCAGGAGTGGCTTCGGGACAAGTCTCTGAATGTCCTTTAGTGGCCCAGTCAGAGCCCGGACTTGAACCAGACATTATGGGGTATTGTGTATAGATTGATGGGAAAAAACGATTTAATCAATTTTAGTATAAGGCTATAACGTAACAAAATGTGGAAAAAGTCAAAGGGTTTGAATACTTTCCGAATGCGCTGTACTTACTCATCATATACTTCTGCTAGGAAAGCCTACTTTGCAGTTAACATTTCATTGAGAAGGATTTGGGGAAAGGTTTTCTGTCAACCCACAAGACGGTTATCACATCAACAGGCTGGCTAGACATGGAGTGATAGACAAACGCGTTCACCACAGACAGACAGACAGATGGGCAATTTTGCTGGAAATTAATTGGCAGATCGTGTTAGATTAGTTTTTTTAAGCCAATAGTGGATAACCAGGGTTGGGATAATGTTGCGTTGATTAGATAGTAGCTGGGAGTTTGCGGTGTCTGATACTTGTGAGATTTGTTTATGACAGTTTGTGGTGGAACATTTAATTTGCATGTACTTTCAGAGTTGTTCGGCGAGCTACTCATAGGTTGGCTGGTAGCTACTGGCGATCGATCCGTTGGGAGACTGGCTGTACTCTGACCTGCTAAACCTCTTCAGTCTACAGTTGGCCAGTAGGCTAGGGTTCGAGTAAAGAGCATATCAATACCAGTTAAAATGCTTTGGCCATACCAGTGTCTGTGCTGACAGTCAAGACTAGTTCTACAGAGTGCCTACTAAACCTCACCTGATGATGCGCTGGGCAGCGTACTGGTGTAAGCAGCGGAACTGGGCTGACATATTGGCCAGGGCTGCCAGGCAGTTGGTGTGCAGGTACTTATCCTGGAAGAGAGGAAATAAGAGATGTATAATGACCTTCCTGGAAGTCCATTGAGATGCGTACTAAGTATAGTTTCAAGTTTTAATGTCACGTGCACATGTACAGTGAAATGCCTTTCTTGCCAACTCTAAACCCAACAATGTAGAAATCAATATCCATGTAGTACTAAAAACAACACAAGGTTGAACAAAAACACATGAGAAATGAAAATCTGCAGTAGGCCTAAACAAAGTGTATGTGGTCATGTAGGTGTGTGTCCAGGGTTTTTACTGCATATAAAAGTATTGGGGCGGGCCGGCCTAAGTGTTTTTTCGGGCCGTCTATGTCCAAACAGTAAAAACTGAAATGACTAAAACCAGATAAAAAGTATGTAAAAAATATAATTTATATATATATTTTTTATAATCTCAGAACTAACAATCACCAAAATAAAAGGAGAATCTATATTGAACAAAAATAAAACACAACATGCAACAATTTCAAGGATTTTACTGAGTTACAGATTATATATGGAAATCTGTTATTGAAATAAAATCATTAGGCCCTAATCTATGGATTTCACATGACTGGGAATACAAATGTGGATCTGTTGGTCACTGGTGTGACCACCATTTGCCTCATGCAGCGTGACCCATCTCCTTCACATAGAGTTGATCAGGCTGTTGATTGTGGCCTATGGAATGTTGTACCCACTACTCTTCAATGGCTGTGTGAAGTTGCTGGATATTATCAGTAACTGGAACATATTGTCGCAAACATCGATCCAGAGCATCCCAAACATGCTCAATGGGGGACATGTCTGGTGAGTATGCAGGCCATGGAAGAACTTGGACATTTTCAGCTTCCAGGAAGTGTGTACAGATCCTTGGGGCAGTGCATTATCATGCTGAAACATGAGGTGATGGCAGCGGATCAATGGCATGACAATGGGCCTCAGGATCTTGTCACGGTATCTCTGTTCATTCAAATTTCCACCAATAAAATGCAATTATGTTAGTTTCCGTAGCTTATGCCTGCCCACACCATAACCCCACCGACACCATGGGGCACTCTGTACACAATGTTGACATCAGCAAACCACTTTACCACACGACCCCATACACTTGGTCTGCGGTTCTGAGTCCGATTGGACGTACTGCTTAATTCTCTAAAAACAACGTTGGAGACTGCTTATGGTAGAGAAATCATCATTCAATTATCTGGCAACAACTCTGGTGGACATTCCTGCAGTCAGCATGCTAATTGCACGCTCCCACAACACAATCTGTGGCATTGTCTTGGGTGACAAAACTGCACATTTTAGAGTGGCGTTTTATTTTCCCCAGCGCAAGGTGCACCTGTGTAATGACCACACTGTTTAATCAGCCTACTGATATGCCACACCTGTCAGGTGGTTGGATAATCTTGGCAAAGGAGAAATGCTCACTAACAAGGATATAAACACATTTGTGCACAACATTTGAGATAAGCCTTTTCTGAATATGGACCAAAACTTTACATGTTGCGTTTATATTTGATTTTTTATATTGTATTGCGTACAAATCTCTCTCTTAGCCTGATGGCAAAAATGTGTAGAATTGTAGGAAATTAGCCAACAGGACCACACCCATGGGCATGCCACAGCCACGGTCACCACCTAAACCCCATTTTGATCCAGAAAAAACCCTGTGTGTGCGCATGTGTGTGTTCGTGTGTCCATGCACTGCGTATGCATGTACATCCATGTGTGTTTAACTCACCCTGGTCCGTGTCATGTTGTACTGGATGGTGCGTATGACCACCAGGATGAGTAGACTACCCAGAGAGATCTCTGTTAACTGACGTTCTGAATACCACGTTATGTTCTTCAATACCTGAGAGAGAGGGAGACAACATAAGAAATGGCTATTTAAAATGGTAGCTAGTACAGTAGCTAACACCCCAGAAGTGGATAGTAGCTACCACTGTTCCTTCCTAATCTCGTAGACAGTAGATACCACTGTTCCTTCCTAATCTCGTAGACAGTAGATCCACTGTTCCTTCCTAATCTCGTACACAGTAGATACCACTGTTCCTACCTAATCTCATAGACAGTAGATACCACTGTTCCTACCTAATCTCGTACACAGTAGATACCACTGTTCCTACCTAATCTCGTAGACAGTAGATACCACTGTTCCTACCTAATCTCGTAGACAGTAGATACCACTGTTCCTACCTAATCTCGTAGACAGTAGATACCACTGTTCCTACCTAATCTCGTAGACAGTAGATACCACTGTTCCTACCTAATCTCGTAGACAGTAGATACCACTGTTCCTACCTAATCTCGTAGACAGTAGATACCACTGTTCCTTCCTAATCTCATAGATAGTAGATACCACTGTTCCTACCTAATCTCGTAGACAGTAGATCCACTGTTCCTACCTAATCTCGTACACAGTAGATACCACTGTTCCTACCTAATCTCATAGAGAGTAGATACCACTATTCCTTCCTAACCTCGTAGACACACTGTTTCCTGAAATATTTAACATCGACCAACATCCAAATCCTGTTTCCCCCCAGATAACCTTTATCAATCAGGCAACAAGATTACTGGCAATGAGATTAAGAGAGGAAGCATCAGGAGTTTCAAATGTATCAATGTATTCATCAATGTATTCATCAATGTACATTCAGAGACTTGTCCCAAAGCCACTCATGTGTTGTCTTGGCTGTGTGCTTAGGGTCGTTGTCCTGTTGGAAGGTGAGCCTTCACCCGAGTGCTCTGGAGCAGGTTTTCATCAAGGATCTGTCTGTACTTCGCTCCATTCATCTTTCCCTCGATCCTGACTAGTCTCCCAGTCCCTCCCACTGAAAAACATCCCCACAGCATGATGCTGCCACCACCATGCTTCACCGTAGAGATGGTGCCAGGTTTCCTCCAGACGTGACGCTTGGCATTCAGGCCAAATAGTTCAATGTTGGTTTCATCAGAACAGAGAATCTTGATCTTGGTCTGAGTCCTTTAGGTGCCTTTTGGCAAACTGTAAGTGGGCTGTCATGTGCCTTTTACTGAAGTGGCTTCCGTCTGGCCACTACCATAAACGCCTGATTGGTGGAGGGCTGCAGAGATTGTTGTCCTTCTGGAAGGTTCTCCCCTCTCCACACAGGAACTCTGGAGCTCTGTCAAAGTGACCATCGGGTTCTTGGTCACCTCCCTTACCAAGGCCCTTCACCCCGATTGTTCAGTTTGGCCAGGCGGCCAGCTCTAGGAAGAGTCTTGGTGGCTCCAAACTTCTTCCATTTAAGAATGATGGAGGCCTGCTCTACTAAGCCCACTAATGATAATGACTTTACTTATTATAATGACGATCATAACAATAATAGTAATAATAACAATAAGGAGATCAAGAAAAAGGAGGGTTATTATTCTAAATAATTATTCTAAATATATTTTTCTGACAATTTGGTACAGTGTAAACACAAAATAAATTGTAAGTAATACCAGAGAGGCTGTTCTAACAAAATAAGTCTAAAGCCTTAATTACAGCATAGCAAAGATTAAAACCAGCCGAATTTGTGAAATTGTTTATCCGACATGTTGTGGTATAGCGAAGCTTGGTGCTCACGGAATCAGTAGGCGATTAAACACTCCAACAGGCAACAGAAGCAGGATCTGTCTCATTTCTGTAGACATACAGTTGAAGTCAGAAGTTCACATACACCTTAGCCAAATACATTTTAACTCAGTTTTTCACAATTCCTGACATTTAATCCTAGTAAAAATTCCCTGTTTTAGGTCAATTAGGATCACCACTTTATTTTAAGAATGTAAAATGTCAGAATAATAGTAGAGAGAATGATTTATTTCAGTTTTTATTTATTTCATCACATTCCCAGTGGGTCAGAAGTTTACATACACTCAATTAGTATTTGGTAGCGTTGCCTTTAAATTGTTTAACTTGGGTCAAACGTTTTGAGTAGCCTTCCACAAGCTTCCCACAATAAGTTGGGTGAATTTTGGCCCATTTTAACTGACAGAGCTGGTGTAACTGAGTCAGGTTTGTAGGCCTCCTTGCTTACACACGCTTTTTCAGTTCTGCCCACAAATGTTCTACAGGATGGAGATCAGGGCTTTGTGATGGCCACTCCAATACCTTGACTTTGTGGCCTTAAGCCATTTTGACACAAATTTGGAGGTGTACAATTTTTTTTTCTGAGGTCTTGGCTGATTTCTTTTGATTATCCCATGATGTCAAGCAGAGGCACTGAGTTTGAAGGTAGGCCTTGAAATACATCCACAGGTACACCTCCAATTGACGCAAATGTTGTCAATTAGCCTATCAGAAGCTTCTAAAGCCATGACAACATTTTCTGGAATTTTCCAAGCTGTTTAAAGGCACAGTCAATTTAGTGTATGTAAATTGTGATACAGGGAAATAATCTGTCTGTAAACAATTGTTGGAAAAATGACTTATGTCATGCACAAAGTAGATGTCCTAACTGACTTGCCAAAACTATAGTTTGTTAACAAGACATTTGTGGAGTGGTTGAAAAACAAGTTTTAATTACCCCAATCTAAGTGTATTTAAACTTCCGACTTCAAATGTATATGGATGATTTAAAGGTTATTGATTATAGACCTAATTCAGTTCGAGTTTCTTATATCCTCATTCTGCTGCTGCTTCAGCTGCATTGTTCTGAACACCAATATGCTGGTGAATTTTGCATTTATCTGACCTCAGGGAATACAGATTAAACTGATGTACAGTAGTATCTGACCTCAGGGAATACAGATTAAACTGGTGTACAGTAGTATCTGACCTCAGGGAATACAGATTAAACTGGTGTACAGTAGTCTTCTGACCTCAGGGAATACAGATTAAACTGGTGTACAGTAGTATCTGAGCTCAGAGAATACAGATTAAACTGGTGTACAGTAGTATCTGACCTCAGGGAATACAGATTAAACTGGTGTACAGTAGTATCTGACCTCAGGGAATACAGATTAAACTGATGTACAGTAGTATCTGACCTCAGGGAATACAGATTAAACTAGTGTACAGTAGTATCTGACCACAGGGAATACAGATTAAACTGGTGTACAGTAGTATCTGACCTCAGGGAATACAGATTAAACTGGTGTACAGTAGTATCTGACCTCAGGGAATACAATCATCACACACTGGGATCAAAACGATGACTCCCTCGTTGGTCAGTCAGTAGACCTAGTATTTCAGAGGCTCATTGCTCTCTCAAAGATGTGACAGAGAACATCTGGAAAATAAGGATATTAGTTATATATAAGGTTATTGATGTATTCTTGTAGAAAAGTAGAAATTCCTTATTTATCAGGAAAAATGGCATCCCTGTCCATCTCTGGATGGCTAGGGGGGAGAGTAGAGAGAGAGGAGACCAAGGCAGAGCTGGGTCCTGTCCGGCCCAGCCTCTGGTCAGTCAGTCAGTCACTACACAGCCTCATCTCTCTCTGGATGGCTAGAGGGGAGAGTAGAGAGTGGCCGTCTAATCTCAGGCTGAACAAACAGCCCCATGACACCAATAACACTAAAGCACTGCCACCTAGATTGTTCAATGTTGAAAAACTTCTGTCCGAACATTGAGAGATGTCTGACTTTGGTTGCCATTTAACCTGGTGGAAATTACATGTCAATATCAAAGAGACCAATGTGAAATGGATTTTCATCTAAAACATAGAGACTTAGAGGTCTGTTGGCAGCCACAGCTTCATGACTTCCTGCTGGGGGGGAGGGGGGAGCGAGAGAGACCCAAATGGCATCCTATCCCCATAAGGTTCTGGTACAAGGTAGTACACTCCATAGAGAATAGGGTGCCATTTGGGACATAAGGAGAGAGACACATTCATATGCAGCCCAGGCAATGGACTGAAACTCCATAGGCTAGTGAGGGGGTGGGGGGGGGGGGGGGGGGGAGAGAGGGGGGGAGAGAGGGAACAAGGGAGGGAGGGAGAGAGGGAACGAGGGAGAGAACGAGGGAACGAGGGAGAGAACGAGGGAACGAGGGAGAGAACGAGGGAACGAGGGAGGGAGGGAGGGAGGGAGGGAGGGAGGGAGGGAGGGAGGGAGGGAGGGAGGGAGGGAGAGAACGAGGGAGAGAACGAGGGAGAGAACGAGGGAACGAGGGAGAGAACGAGGGAACGAGGGAGAGAACGAGGGAGAGAACGAGGGAACGAGGGAGAGAACGAGAGAACGAGGGAGAGAACGAGAGAACGAGGGAGAGAACGAGAGAACGAGGGAGAGAACGAGAGAACGAGAGAACGAGGGAGAGAACGAGGGCGGGCGGGCGGGCGGGCGGGCGGGCGGGCGGGCGGGAGGGAGGGAGGGAGGGAGGGAGGGATATGCAGCCCAGGCAATGGACTGCGGCTAGGGAGGGAGAGAGGGAATATATGAGAGAGAGATGGCTTTAAAATGTCAAAAATGATTCACAGAACTGAAGGTAACGACAGAGTGGAATGAGTCACCGTGAGCTAAATGCTTTAACGGTTTTCTGTTCAAATACTCCGAATTCATTGACAAGATGACCAATAATGAAGACTGAAATAGATAGGAGGATGGGGAGCATTTCGAAATTACGGATAGTGACCATCAACATACCGTTCTTATCAGAATTGACAGGTTTGAGAAATCATTTTCAAATTTACACATCATAAATGATAGTACTGTTCTTATCTGAAATGGCACAGGTCCTGATGTTTGAGAAATCATCCTTCAGAGAAATGTCTGCCAAGTCTATAATCCGAATTTACTGAGAGAGAATTCATGTTGTTTGAGGTACTGTGTTCGTTTCAAATCCCGATCCCTACCCCGTATCTGTTGAAGGTGTCGTCCTCAGTGAGGATGAGGAGGAGGGTTAGAGTGAGTGGTCAGTACTCACCACCTCGTGTATGGATCTGTTGAAGGTGTCGTCCTCTGTGAGGATGAGGAGGATGATGAGGGCCATGTAGACGTGATGAGAGTTCCTGTCTTCCACATGGTACAGGATCTCTAGGATGGGCACCACCTGAGGGAAGATAATTAGAGAATGAACATGTGTGTTGGTTACTCATATTGGTTTCATTTCATTTAGACAATTTATTCAACCAGGATAATCCACTCAGAAATGCCACCGTTTTTCTTCCTGGTCTCCTGCATGTGTTCCTGCGGTGTGGGGCGAGGCAGAACAGAGAGGGGGCGGGACAGAGAGGGGGCGGGACAGGGAGGGGGCGGGACAGGGAGGGGGCGGGACAGGGAGGGGGCGGGACAGGGAGGCGGCGGGACAGGGAGGGGGCGAGGCGGGACAGGGAGGGGGCGGGACAGGGAGGCGGCGGGACAGGGAGGGGGCGAGGCGGGACAGGGAGGGGGCGGGACAGGGAGGGGGCGGGAGAGGGAGGGGGCGAGGCAGAACAGAGAGGGGGCGGGACAGAGAGGGGGCGGGACAGGGAGGGGGCGAGACAGAACAGAGAGGGGGCAGGACAGAACAGAGAGGGGGCGGTACAGAGAGGGGGCGGGACAGAGAGGGGGCGGGACAGAACAGAGAGGGGGCGGGACAGAGAGGGGGCGGGACAGAGAGGGGGCGAGACAGAACAGAGAGGGGGCGGGACAGAACAGAGAGGGGGCGGGACAGAGAGGGGGCGGGACAGAGAGGGGGCGGGACAGAGAGGGGGCGGGACAGAGAGGGGGCGGGACAGAGAGGGGGCGGGACAGAGAGGGGGCGGGACAGAGAGGGGGCGGGACAGAGAGGGGGCGGGACAGAGAGGGGGCGAGACAGAACAGGGAGGGGGCGAGACAGAACAGGGAGGGGGCGAGACAGAACAGGGAGGGGGCGAGACAGAACAGGGAGGGGGCGAGACAGAACAGGGAGGGGGCGAGACAGAACAGGGAGGGGGCGAGACAGAACAGGGAGGGGGCGAGACAGAACAGGGAGGGGGCGAGACAGAACAGAGAGGGGGCGAGACAGAACAGAGAGGGGGCGAGACAGAACAGAGAGGGGGCGAGACAGAACAGAGAGAGGGCGGGACAGAACAGAGAGAGGGCGGGACAGAACAGAGAGGGGGCGGGACAGAGAGGGGGCGGGACAGAACCGAGAGGGGGCGGACAGAACCGAGAGGGGGCGGGACAGAACAGAGGGGGCGGGGCAGAGAGGGGGCGGGATAGAGAGGGGGCGGGATAGAGAGGGGGCGGGTCAGAAAGGGAGTGGTGTGGATGGGACAGAGAGGGGGCGGGACAGAAAGAGGGAGGGACAGAATTGGGGTGGTGTGGGACGAGACAGAGGGGGTGCTGTGGGGTGGGGGCTGGAAGTGGGGCGGCCACCAGACCTCAACCAGAAGGCAAGCCCTTACATGCACCCAACATCCAACACACTGCATCCCAGACTAAAGAGACACTGGGAGACAGAGAGTGTTGTTCCAGCATGGTTTCACTGTGTGTGTGGGAGTGATCCTCCTCCCCAACACATTTAAAACCTGCTGAGAAGTGACGTCACAGCACACCCCGCAGGACCAGCTGTCCACTGTGTGCCAACATGTCAGCTGGAAACAATGACAAACTAAGACAAAGCGGATGACTAAGATTACTAAAGCCTTGTTCACATTGGAAGTTTGAAGTGACTCAAATAAAAATAAAAATTGCATATCCGATTCGAATCTGTTCTTTTTCCTACAGTCTACAGCACATGGAATTGGACATTTCAAACCACCCTCCCAGCAACATACCACCCTGCATCCCACTGCTGGCTTGCCTCTGAAGCTAAGCAGGGTTGGTCCTGGTTGGTCCCTGGAAGGGAGACCAGATGCTGCTGGAAGTGGTGTTGAAGGACCAGTGGGACCTTCTCTTTCCTCTGGTCTAAAAAAAAAAATATCCCAATGCCCCAGGGCAGTGATTGGGGACATTGCCTTGTGTAGGGTGGAATCTTTCAGATGGGACATTAAAAAGGTGCCCTGACTCTCTGGGGTCACTAAAGATGGCACTTATCATAAGAGTATGGCACTTATCATAAGAGTAGGGGTGTTAACCCTGGTGTCCTGGATAAATTCCCAATCTGTCCCTCATACCATCATGGTCACCTAATCATCCCCAGCTTCCAATTGACTCATTCATCCTCCTTCCTCTCCCCTGTAACTATTCTCCAGGTCGTTGCTGTAAATGAGCATGTGTTCTCAGTCAACTTACCTGGTAAAATATGGGACTTGTATTTTTTTCCTTCTACAAATCTGCTTCCTGGCCAAGCGACTGGTGTCTGAACGGTCATTGGAAACACGTATCTTCCTCTATCATTTTCACTACAAAACCTAGAAACGCGCCATTTTCCTACATGCTGATGTTGGGGTGGTGCTGGAGATGATCAACAGTTTGAAATGTCCCATTAATTGTTGACAAACAAATGAGTGAATGTGCTAGAAAGCTAAACAGCTACCTAGCTAGCTGACTGCTGTGGCTAACTAGCTGACTGCTGTTAGCTAGCTAGCTAACTGCTGTTAGCTAGCTAGCTGACTGCTGTGGCTAGCTAGCTGACTGCTGTGGCTAGCTAGCTGACTGCTGTGGCTAGCTAGCTGACTGCTGTGGCTAGCTAGCTGACTGCTGTTGGCTAGCTAGCTGACTGCTGTTGGCTAGCTAGCTGACTGCTGTTGGCTAGCTGACTGCTGTGGCTAGCTAGCTGACTGCTGTGGCTAGCTAGCTGACTGCTATGGTGGTGGGGCGGCAAGTAGCCTAGTGGTTAGAGCGTTGGACTAGTAACCGAAAGTTTTTAGATCGAATCCCCGAGCTGACGAGGTAAAAATCTGTCGTTCTGCCCCTGAACAAGGCAGTTAACCCACTGTTCCTAGGCCGTAATTTAAAATAAGAATTTGTTCTTAACTGACTTGCCTAGTTAAATAAAGGTAAAATATATATTTTTAAATGTAACCAATGAGGATTGCCTACTAATTGGTTGATGATGTCATTGAAACACGTATCTTCCTCTATCATTTTTACTACAAAACATAGAAACGTGTCATTTTCTCATATGTTGACGTTGGGGTGGTGCTGGAGACGATGAATAGGTCGGTAGTTCAACCATTCTTCCCTTTGTTTTTCCTTTAACTTACCAAGTTCTCCATGTCTGTGCGTGACAGCATGTAGTTCCTCATGTTGGTGTTCTGATGCAGCAGCGTGTAGAGTAACAGCGTAGCCTGGTCAGACCTCTGTTGCTCACACAGAGCTGTGTACAGGCTGTTGAAGTTAATCTGGAACGTATGGTGCTGCTCTGTAGGGATGGATGACGTGTCTAAAGGAGGCCAAAACGCTTGTTAGATACAACTGCCCTGTTTGGAACTAGGAATACTACTGCCCTGTTTGGAACTAGGAATACTACTGCCCTGTTTGGAACTAGGAATACTACTGCCCTGTTTGGAACTAGGAATACTACTGCCCTGTTTGGAACTAGGAATACTACTGCCCTGTTTGGAACTAGGAATACTACTGCCCTGTTTGGAACTAGGAATACTACTGCCCTGTTTGGAACTAGGAATACAAGCATTTTCTCTACACCCGCAATAACATCTGATAAATATGTGTATGTGACCAATAACATTTGATATGTACATTTTATATTTAAGCCATTTAGCAGACACTCCTATCAAAGGCAACTTACAATGAGACACACATTCACCAATAGTTCCCTTTAAGTCTGCTTCTATTGGTACAATATATCATACTGTACGTAAACATTTACATTAGTAATTTAGCAGACACTCTTATCGAGAGAGACTTACAGTTAAGTGCATTCATCTTAAGATAGCTAGGTGGGACAACCACAATCCACAGTCATAGTAAGTACATTTTTCCTCAATAAATTAGCTACCAGCAAAGGTCAGAGCTCGCGGTCTCAGGGCACCATTGAAAATGAGACCCTGGTCTTAATTGGGCTCCCCTGATTAAATGAAAGAGAATAAATTAAAAACAGTCAGGGAGAAACAGTGCCAGTTTTAATTCCCCAAATAGCTTCTTTACCTCACTATATACTGTACTTGACTATACTGTACTGTAGTTGAGCATTTTGCTATGAACATGTTGTTCTGATAAATGAACAATACAAATATGTATTTTCAATAGATAAATCCAAATGCCTTGGCATTGAGACAGGTAGTGATAAGGGGGAAAACGACACAGCTACATATCTCAATATTATTCTGAACGACTTCATATACATACTTTTACTCAAAGTTTTTTTTTTTTTTTTTTAACGTTTGGTAGTGTTAGCTAGCAATAGTAGGCTGTACCTGCCCCAAAACGCCGGTATTTATTTCGACCTATAACTTGTTGTCCCATCTTCTTTTTAAATAGTGAGTCAACATGTTTTCAGCACTTATTTCCATGACTGATCAAAACTCGTTCTCTCGTGCTCCTGGAACATCAAATTGCTATAAAATCGCAAGTATCGGATTACAATACATATCGTATCGGCACCTAAGTATCAAATCAAATGATATGTCACGTACACAGTTTACAGCTAAACGGGCAGCTAAATGCTTGTGTGCTAGCTCCCTCAATATCGCAGAACAATAACCAATATTCATTAAAAACAACATAATATCGTATTGTGAGGTCCCCTGCAGATTCCCGGCCCCACAGTGTGTTTTTGAAGCAGGTGACAGCCTGTCTGTAAGGGGTATAAGGTGAGTGTGTAGGGCAGTACCTTGTGTGTTTTTGAAGCAGGTGACAGCCTGTCTGTAGGGGTTTGGGCAGTCGTTTAGTCCATCTGTCAGATTAGCTAGCACCAGGAGTAATAACAGGCTCTGATTGGATAAGGGAAGTGGGTTCTGTTCCTGCTCCAATCCTGGTTTACTGCTGGCTCCGCCCAGAGTGAACACACTCCACAACCCACCTGGAGGAAACGCATAGGTAGAGAATATTAATATTGGTAACACTTTCTATGAACACCCTCTTCCTAATGTTTAATGAGCTCATTTATAACACCTTATAAGCAATGTGAAATACATGACATAGGCACTAGTAACTGCTCATAAATTACAATATAAAAAAAAGCTATTTTTTAAACGGGACAAAATAATATACCTACAAGGGCTGGTCTGGACAGAGAGGATTGTAAGGACACGATTTCATACTCAACAAAAACAGAAACGCAACATGCAACAATTTCTAAGA
Source organism: Salvelinus fontinalis (assembly GCF_029448725.1). Lineage (NCBI taxonomy): Eukaryota > Metazoa > Chordata > Actinopteri > Salmoniformes > Salmonidae > Salvelinus > Salvelinus fontinalis. The sequence goes on along the minus strand of NC_074666.1, from coordinate 12,081,881 downwards.
TTTTACTGAGTTACAGTTCATATAAGGAATCAGTCCATTGAAATACATTCATTAGGCCTTAATCTATGGATTTCACATGACTGGGCAGGGGCGCAGCCAAGGGTGGGCATAGGCCCACCCACTAGGAAGCCAGACCCAGCCAATCAGAATGAATTTAACCATGTTAAACCCACTGGTTATCAGCTCTGCTGTGGTCAATAGCCCGACCATGTTAAACCCACTGGTAATCAGCTCTGCTGTGGTCAATAGCCCGACCATGTTAAACCCACTGGTTATCAGCTCTGATGTGGTCAATACCACGACCATGTTAAACCCACTGGTAATCAGCTCTGCTGTGGTCAATAGCCCGACCATGTTAAACCCACTGGTTATCAGCTCTGATGTGGTCAATAGCCCGACCATGTTAAACCCACTGGTAATCAGCTCTGCTGTGGTCAATAGCCCGACCATGTTAAACCCACTGGTAATCAGCTCTGCTGTGGTCAATAGCCCGACCATGTTAAACCCACTGGTTATCAGCTCTGATGTGGTCAATACCACGACCATGTCCTCCTTCTATCTAATCGGTTAATGTTTTAGTCCATGTGCCAATGTGCTTGGACAAAGATCTAAAGCACAGAAATGTTATTTTAATGAAAGATGGAAAAATTGACTGGGGACCAGTGTGTCCTTGTACCCAACTTTGTTTGACTCTGTCAGAACAGCAGAGCCATGGTCACTTCCCCTCTCTGGCCCCTCCGTCTCTGTCCGGTCCGTCCCAGTCCTCCCTCTGTCTGGTCCCCCCCCCAGTCCTCCCTCTGTCTGGTCCCCCCCCCAGTCCTCCCTCTGTCTGGTCCCCCCCCAGTCCTCCCTCTGGGTCGTTGGTGTGTTAGTACCGCCTCAGCTAGGACTTCTTTCTCCCTCCTCCCTCTCTTCTCTCCTCCCTCTGCCTTTCCCTCTTTTTTCCGTCTCTCTCTTTCCCCCTCCCGCTTTCCCAGCCCCCAGTCTGTGGCTAGCCTAGGGCCAGAGGATGTGAGCGGAGCATTTCGCTCTGGTACCGCTCATCCACAAGCTCCGGGCATGCTCTGGCCAGCATTTTTCAACTGTTCTTTGGATTAGGCATATTCTGTAGTATTTATTTAGCCTACCCCACCACTAATGCGCAGAGATGTTGATTTGAGTCGACCAAGAAATAGGTCACAGCCTGTGTAATTGATGGAACGATAACCAACGCAGCAGCAGAGACTTTTAGATTTCTTTACAGGCAAAAAGAGTTCATAACAGTGTTAAAGTTGTCTATCAAGTGTCAAATCTGAGCGCAACAGAGCCAGTTACAACTGAAGTATCTGATCATCAATAGATTAGTAGTGCTGAGCATTTAACCGACATTACGGTAATTTTTCAGGTTTTTAAAACACTAATTGACCTAAGTCGGTTCAATTATTTAAATTCCAATTTGTTCTTTTTTTCCTGTGAGCTCGATGTAAAGTTTCTGTAGAGATAAATCAGATCAAGGCTGAACTGTGTCATGTAGTAGGGAGTATTAGTTTCCAACAGGCCAATATTCTACATAGTTTAGCTGAGAAAACGTGGTAATTAACTACAATGACCATAATCCATTGCAGGCCCACTTAAACTTGTCCTGTCTGTGCGGAGCAGGCATGGACACTGCACCGTAAAGCAATGCACGAGTTGAAAATATTGAAGGTATGCGGTACTCAGAACGCACCTCAGTCACCCCCAAAGCAGCGTTGCTCCACTGACAATGCATGACTTCCGCCGGAACACAAAGAGTTTGATGCATTTGGTGGATATGATGCGCGAGAGAAGAGAGAACGCGCATCAAGAGGGATAGAAAAGCAGTTGCTCCATGAGCCTGAAAATACATTAAGTGATTGATAGTTGGCATTCAGCAGTCAAAAGTACACCATATTTACTTTGAAGAACTACTAAAATAATGATTTTGTCAGACAGCAGCTCTATAGAGATGAGATGATGACTTGGAATTAAATAAAGTCAGCAAATAAAACATTTTAGTAAAGTGAATAAATTAGGGCTGTCTCCGACACAAAAAAAATCTTTGTCAAAATTGTCAAACTTATTTTTTCCATATATAGACACATCTTATATGTTTTAATCAACTATATTCACTGAGCTTGTTTGATGCTTTAAGGGCACTGTTTGATTAAATAATTAAGATGCACAAATGACTAGAGGGAGTCCGACCGCAATTAATTTGAATGTGACGGGCAGGGCCCAGACTTGCTGCGCAAAAACGTGACTGTGTGACTAACCTGTTGTCTCTCTCTTCTCCATGCTGCAGCGACCACCACAGAACATCAACCGTGTTTATCGTGCTGTCTGTGTTGCTGAAGCTGTAACATAATTATAGCCATTTCTGACTGAAAAGTTCTGTTACCAGAAATCCCTCATTTGTTTAGGAAAAACATTCCCTATTCCCAGAGCAAGCTCTGCGTGTCTAATTTCTTTGACCGTTAGCAACAATGTATACAACACTAAATACATTAAGAGTACCAGAGAGTCTCTTGTAAAACATTTTGTCAAGCCTTTATTACAGCAAAGACTAAAACCAGTCACATTCATTCGTGAATGCAATTTCCAAAATGGAACGGTTTATTTATTGTTTACGTTAATTATTCAAGGGAGGCTTTGTTATTTCATTTTAAAACTAAAATGCTTGATTGTATTTCAAATCATGAATGACTCGTACGCTGTGTGATGACCTGAACAAATGAATAATTGATTGATACAGTAGCCTACATAAGTATTGATATATATCCTTAAGTTACGTAATAAGGAGATCAAGAAAGTTATTATTTTTATTATTATCATTTGGAACAGTGTAAACAACACTAAATAAATTATAAATAATACCAGAGGCTGTTCTAACGGGAGGGAAAAAGTAAAGACCATTTATTATTATTACAGCATAGTAAAGATTAAAAAAAATTGTTTATCCGACATGTTGTGGTATAGTGAAGCTTGGTGCTCACGGAATCAGTAGGCTATTAGACACCAACAGGCAACAGAAGCAGGATCTGTCTTATTTCTGTACAGCCAGGCACATTTAAGAGTTAGGTTATTAATTATAGACCTAATTAAGTTGTGGTTTCCTCTCTCCTCTCTTTTCTTAGACAATTAAGTCAAGGGCTGTTTTCTCATCTCCTCATTCTGCTGCTGCCTCCGCCACATTGTTCTCAACACCAATATGCTGATTAACTTTACTATTATGCACAAAGCAACATGGTCTCTCGGAAAAGGTGCCAATTCAACAGCGCACTGATGCGTTTCAGAACCGCGGACAGCAACCGCATGTTATAAAATATATATTTTTTTATTAGTGTTGCACCATTGATCTTATGTAATATAACCATGTACAATTTCTGTAGCAAATGTCTCAGAGTGATGGACTGTGCCATCCCCACGGCCTCCACAATGGATTAGTCCAAATCAGACAGGTGTCTTGTACACCTTGATTATTATTATTTTTTGCTACTGCCCGACTGAAGAAATCTCGGTCGACCAACAACCTATCGACCAAACAATCGAACAGTCGACTAAATGGGGTCAGCCCTAGAATAAATGGTTAATAAATTATAAGCATTGTGAAAGCATTCTACCCACATAATGCATAGTGCAACATAAAAAGAAAAAAATAAATACATCCGTGACTATTTTTTAATAATCGAATCGACCTCAAAAAGCTCTAAATTGCTCAGCACTATACACTAGAGAAAAAGCTATTTGTTTTTTAACACAGCAGCCACATATCATCAGGCAGGCCCTGGTTCAGTAGCCTACGACCTGTTGTTGCAATGTTGAAGTGCCTTACGATAGAGCCTGCTTCAAAGCCAAATGGAACATAGTCACAAAAGCACATGGTGTTTATTAAATTATATTTTTAAACAAAAAAACAAAAAGGACAAATTTAGAGCGGCAGTTTGTTTTCCTGTGAGCATTGAGCTATTTTTTGCGGAACGGTGAAAAGACGTTGAGCACCGGAGTGGTGCGTAAAGACCTCTCCGGTGAGCGATGAGTGGGATTTCCACATACTCTGCCCACAGTCCACAGTGCTGCTCCAGCAGTCCTAATTCCCTGCATGGCGTCTAGCGGTGGCGGCCGGCAGCAGTAACCCAACAGAGCGGGGGGAAAGGGAGGGGAGGGGGAGATAAGCAGCCCTTTTGACTGAGCCCAGCTCATCACTGGCACCAGACCGGCTGGAGCAGACCCATCTCTGTCAGAGCACTGACCAGCAGAGCAGCATCCCAAACAGCACCCTATTCCCTATGTTTCGTACCTTACGAGCCCTGGTCAAAAGTAGTGCACTATATAGGGAATAGGGTGACATTTTGGACACAGAACAGAGCAGAGCCAGGTCCTGGCTGGCTGGCAGCAAGGCTTCCTGACTCACTCTACTGACTCTCTCTTTATCCCCCCACAACACTGCTCTTCTCTCCCTTCTCCAGCTCCCTTCTCCCAGGCATTGATACTGACACCAACAAGGCCATGCCATTTTGGAATTTCTCCTCAGCTATCACTCTTTCTCTGGAAGAACCGTGTCTGTGTAAGGATGAATAATGGAGTCTACAGTGGTCTACCACAGTGTGTGTGTGTGTGTGTTCATGCATGTGTGTGTGTGTGTGTGTACGTGTTTAACTATACTTGTGGTGACCAGAAGTCCACACAATAATTTTTAACAAACACAAATTTAACCAACTGGGGAAATTTTGTTGGTCCCCACAATTTTTTGGGACCCCACAAGGTCAAATGCTATTTCTAGGGGGTTTAGGGTTAAGGTTAGAGTTAGTGTTACAATTAGGTTTAGGGTTAGGAGCTAAGGTTAGTTTTAGGGTTAAGAGCTAGGTTTAGGGTAAGGGTACGGGTCAGGGAAAATAGGATTTAGAATGGGACTGTTAAGAGCTAGGTTTAGGGTAAGGGTACGGGTCAGGGAAAATAGGATTTAGAATGGGACTGAATTGTGTGTCCCCACAAGGTTAGTTGTACAAGACTGTGTGTGCACGCGCGCAAGGGTTCAGCAGAACGTGGCTAACGGTCTGTGAGAATGCATCCAGACAGACCGTCATAATGGCCATCATGTGGTCTATAGACAGGACGTGACGTCATCATTAATGACAGACAGTAATAGTTTGTGCAGTGAACCTTGTACTGTATCAAGTCTCTTTTACCCAGCATGCCATCTACACTACATATGCAAAAGTATGTGAACACCCCGTCAAATTAGTGGATTCGGCTATTTCAGCCACACCGGTTGCTGACATGCAATCTCCATAGACAAACATTGGCGGAAGAATGGCGTTACTGTAGAGCTCAGTGACTTTCAACATGGCACCGTCATAGGATGCCACCTTTCCAACAAGTCAGTTTATCAAATTTCTGCCCTGCTAGAGCTGACCTTGTCGACTGTAAGTGCTGTTATTGTGAAGTGGAAACGTCTAGGAGCAACAACAGCTCAGCCTTGAAGTGGTAGGCCACACAAGCTCCCAGAACGGGACTGCCGAGTGCTGAAGCGCGTAAAAACCCTCTGTCCTCAGTTGCAACACTCACGACCGAGTTCCAAATTGCCTCTGGAAGCAACGTCAGCACAATGACTGTTTGTCGGGAGCTTCATGAAATGGGTTTCCATGGCCGAGCAGTCGCACACAAGCCTAAGATCACCATGCGCAATGCCAAGCGTTAGTTGGAGTGGTGTAAAGCTTGCCGACATTGGACTCTGGAAAGCCTTCCCAGAAGAGTGGAGTCTGTTATAGCAGCAAAGGGGGGACCAACTTCATATTAATGCCCATGATTTTGTAATGAGATGTTCAAGTGTCCACATACTTTGTCATGTAGTGTGTCTACGTCTGTGAGTTATCCTCTACAAGCTAACACCAACATGGACGAGACACTAGCATGACATCATAGGCATGACATAATAGACAGGACGTCATCCAGGAGTACTACCTGCTCAAACACCATCTGCACTGTTGACATGGGTCTGAGGCTAACAGTGGACGATATGAAGACATCTGTACTGCTGATATGGGTCTGAGGCTAACGGTGGACGATATGAAGACATCTGTACTGCTGACATGGGTCTGAGGCTAACGGTGGACAATATGAAGACATCTGTACTGCTGATATGGGTCTGAGGCTAACGGTGGACGGTATGAAGACATCTGTACTGCTGATATGGGTCTGAGGCTAACGGTGGACGATATGAAGACATCTGTACTGCTGATATGGGTCTGAGGCTAACGGTGGACGATATGAAGACATCTGTACTGCTGATATGGGTCTGAGGCTAACGGTGGACGATATGAAGACATCTGTACTGCTGATATAAGTCTGAGGCTAACGGTGGACGATATGAAGACATCTGTACTGCTGATATGGGTCTGGGGCTAACGGTGGACGATATGAAGACATCTGTACTGCTGATATGGGTCTGAGGCTAACGGTGGACAATATGAAGACATCTGCACTGCTGATATGGGTCTGAGGCTAACGGTGGACGATATGAAGACATCTGTACTGCTGATATGGGTCTGAGGCTAACAGTGGACGATATGAAGACATCTGTACTGCTGATATGGGTCTGAGGCTAACGGTGGACGATATGAAGACATCTGCACTGCTGATATGGGTCTGAGGCTAACGGTGGACGATATGAAGACATCTGTACTGCTGATATGGGTCTGAGGCTAACGGTGGACGATATGAAGACATCTGTACTGCTGATATAAGTCTGAGGCTAACGGTGGACGATACGATAGGAGATGACCTCAACAACAAGTGATGGTGTCAGTAAAGCAGAAACAGCAGTAAAAGCCTACAAACTCACAGCTTCCTTCCACACAAGATTGTGTTCATGTTTCTGACACCTTGGAAGTGGTTTGTTTACCAGGTCAAGCTACCTACCTACCTACACACCATCTTCCAACCCAGCTCCTTGTCACAGCTCCCTCCCACACAAGTTGTATCACGTTTTGTACACCAATGGTTTTGTTTACCTATTTGAGCTCCTACAGTGCCTTCGCAAAGTATTCAGACCCCTTGACTTTTTCCACATTTTGTTACGTTACAGCCTTATTCTAAAATGCAATAAACAAAAAAACTTCCTAATAAATCTACACACTATACCCCATTATGACAAAGCGAAAAAAGTTGACATTTTTACAAATGTATTAAACATAAAAAACAAATACTTTATTTACATGAATATTCAGACCCTTTTCTATGAGACTCGAAATGGAGCTCATGTGCATCCCGTTTCCATTGATCATCCTTGTTTCTACAACTTGATTGGAGTCCACCTGAGGTAAATTCAATAGATTGGATATGATTTGGAAAGGCACACACCTGTCTATATAAGGTCCCACAGTTGACAGTGCATGTCAGAGCAAAAACCAGGCCATGAGGTTGAAGGAATGAGGTCGGAGGAATTGTCCAAGACAGGATTGTGTCAAGGCACAGATCTGGGGAAGGGTACCAAAACATGTCTGCAGCATTGATGGTCCCCAAGAACACAGTGGCCTTCATCAATCTTAAATGGAAGAAGTTTGGAACCACCAAGACTCTTCCTAGAGCTGACCGCCCGGCCAAACTGAGCAATCGAGGGAGAAGGGCCTTGGCAAGGGAGGTGACCAAGAACCCAATAGTCACTCTGACAGAGCTCTAGAGGTCCTCTGTGGAGATGGTTGTCCTTCTGGAAGGTTTTTCCATCTCTGCAGCACTCCACCAATCAGGCCTTTATGGTAGTGACCAGATGGAAGCCACTCCTCAGTAAAAGGCACCACAGCCCGCTTGGAGATTGCCAAAGGCCACCTAAAGACACTCAGAACATGAGAAACAAGATTCTCTGGTCTGATGAAACCAGGATTGAACTCTTTGGCCTGAATGCCAAGCGGCATGTCTTGTAGAAAGCTGGCACCATCCCTACGGTGAAGCATGGTGGTGGCAGCATCATGCTGTGGGGATGTTTTTCAGCAGCAGGGACTGGGAGACTAGTCAGGATTGAGGCAAGGATGAACAGAGCAATGAAAACCTTCTCCAGAGCGCTCAGGACCTCAGACTGGGGCAAAGGTTCACCTTCCAACAGGACAACGAACTTAAGCACACAGCCAAGACAACACAGGAGTGGCTTCGGGACAAGTCTCAATGTCCATGGGTGATCCAGCCAGAGCCCGGACTTGAACCCAATCGAACATCTCTGGAGAGACCTGAAAAAAATAGCTGTGCAGCAACGCTTCCCATCCAACCTGACAGAGCTCGAGAGGATCGGCAAAGAAGAACGGGAGAAACTCCCCGAATACAGGTGTGCCAAGCTTGTAGCGTCATACCCAAGAAGACTTGATGCTAGAATCGCTGCCAAAGGTACTTCAACAAAGTACTGAGTAAAGATCTGAATACTTATGTAAATATGATATCATTTTTTAATTTTTTTATAACTGTTTTTATTTGTCATTATGGGGTATTGATGAGGGGGGGGGAACGATGTAATACATTTTAGAATAAGGCTGTAACCTAACAAAACGTGGAAAAAGCCAATTGGTCTGAATACTAGGCACTGTAAATCTTTGGTAAATGCTGAATTTCTACAAACTATTTACACACAAATTCTTTCTGCCATGATTGATAAATGAGGCCCAAAAAGGGTCAGAGGGGAATTTCATAAACCCCAGTATCCAGGAACAAGAACACTTTCTGACTGGAAACATGAAAGGGAGGTAGGGGTGAGCAGACAGGGACAGAATATATATGTATGTATATATGTATGTATGTGTGTGTGTGTGTGTGTGTGTGTGTGTGTGTGTGTGTGTGTGTGTGTGTGTGTGTGTGTGTGTGTGTGTGTGTGTGTGTGTGTGTGTGTGTGTGTGTGTGTGTGTGTGTGTCTATGCATGTTTGAGGGTAACAGAACAGACAGTGACACATTGTGCTTACATATTTCCAGTCTTAGTTTTATTTGCAGAAGAGTAAATGAATTATGGTGACGGAGGGCCAGCAGCTTATAGACAGACGCTATGAGGCTGGTAGCCGTGATGATGAACCGACGATAGGAGAAATATGCAGAACATAGCACGCCGTGCCATCCCACGGTAAATAAACAGCCTTGTGATAATGACACACACAGACGTAGATACACACACACAATGTACACAGACGTGTGTACACAGTCCACACACACACGATGTACACAGTCCACACACACACGATGTACACACACGATGTACACAGTCCACACACACATGGGCCCCCAGACCTGATGTCCTGTATATATGCACTGTGGAGCCATAGGCAGTATAGTATTAATAGGTTGGTTTGGTCTCCCCTTTCAACTATGACAACAGGGGCTCTGGCTGCTATTCCAACTATTCACAGCCAGAGCCTCACAGAATTCATTTCTATATGTGTCCATGGAGGCAGACAACTCAACAGAGAGCATAATGACTATATTCTCTATACATACTGTATAGTGCAGGTCTTGGCAACAGTACTTCATCTACACTCATCATTTCTGGTCGTAATTTACTCTGGATTATGTCAGCGTATTTTTATTACTAGCCTACTTCTAAAACCAGATTTAATCTAGCTTCAGATGTGAAACTAAATGTCAAGCCACACATTACTAGATTGTTAAATTGCAGACATATAGTCTAACACAGTGGTTCATACAGTCTAACACAGTGGTTCATATAGTCTAACACAGTGGTCCCCAACCAGGGGTACTAGCACCTCTGGGGGTACTTGAGAAGACTCATGAGACAATAAGTTCACTGGTAAAATGCACATTAGGGGGTACTTCAGGGGTACTCTGGGCAGAGCAAAATTCAGTTGGTGGTACACGTACACACACACAGAGCACCACTTCCTGTGCCTCTACATTGTCAGCTGCTTTGTTCTGGACAGGAAGTTAGACAGGTGGCACTATGGTGCAGTGGGGCCAGTCTGGCGCGGACCGACACACACACACACTGTGGGGCGAAACTGGCACAGTGATACGTGAACACACAGACAGACAGGTCTGTATATCCCCAATGACACCCTAATCCCTAAGTAGTGCTCTATGTAGAGGATAGGGTACCATTTGGACCGCAGACACGCTGACGGGGAGACGGGCCTCGGGCATGACTAAGCTCTGCTCTACTTCCTCAGGACAACCGTGAACTGGCAGACCAGGCACTACTCAACTTCACTAATAACCAGGATGAAATGTTTCCTCTTCCTTTCACTCTCCCTTTTCAGACCTCTGAGGAAATCATGCTAAGTGACATCTAGTATGAAGGACGTTAGGAGGTAGTTTCGCGAGCCACCGCTAACTAGCTTTAGCACAATGACTGGATGTCTATGGTAACAGCTAGCATGCTTCAAACTGCACGCATACAAATGGTATCCAGGAGTTCATCTGACTCCGGGAAAATGTTTATCTACCCCTGGGATTTGGCCAGTTTAAATGGCGCTTCAGATCACGGACCTAGCTTGCCAAGCCTCCTGACGCAGCAGAAATAAAATAAATGATTGACCTCTTCAATAAACAAGGATTAAAACAGGTACGTTTGTAACATACATTCCTGTAGAAATAGTTCTCAATAGCATTGCAATGTGCACTTTGTAAGGCAAACAAATACACAACATACATTATTTGAATGCGTAAATGACAGTTAAAACCCAGTTAAATCTCCGGCATCCAAACTCTAAGATGCATGTTTTCTCTTTAGAGGCTACATTGGCAGCACCGAAAGGACATGGCATTATACACAACATATTCAATAAATTAATGTGTATTTTCTAAACCAATAAACTATTTGTTCCAAAACCTGGTTATTTAAAATGTGAAGTCAGAATACAGGCACAGTCTGACACCAGCTCTGTGACCAGTACAGATGAACTACAGGACAGGATGTTCAACACACTGCAAGTCTGCCAGCACGGACGACCACGACTCAATCAATACTAAAGAACCGGAGCAACGGGATGAAAGACACTGTATTACTGTACATGAATTCAGCCCAACCGTTTTCACTGCTTATATATTTTCAAGAGCTTACATAGTTTTCATGGCAGTTTCCAGTCTGTGCTACATAGTTTTCATGGCAACAAAGTGTGAATCCCAAATGGAACCCTATTTAGTACACCACTTTGGACAATTTTACATTTTTTATTTAACCTTTATTTAACTAGGCAAGTCAGTTTAAGAACAAATTCTTATTTACAATGACGGCCTACCAGGGAAGAGTGGGTTAACGACAGATTTTTACCTTGTCAGCTCGGGGATTCGATCTAGCAACCTTTCGGTTACTGGCCCGACACTCAAACCACTAGGCTACCTGCCACCCCATTAGAAACAGGGTACCATTTGGAATGTCCTCTAAGCCACCTGTCTCAGTCAGACGATGTCTGGATGGAATCATCTTAGATTGTCATCTCTCACAGAGCATTGGAACATTAGGTAGCCTACAGTAATACAGTAAAAGGGGAAATTACAATGCAGTTGGTTGGATGGCTTCAACAATCTCTTCTTTCTTCCCATGGAGACAAATAAGAGGGCTGATATGAAACTCGTTTGATGAATAGAGATTCATAGGTCGGCTACAACCCTGCCTACAGACATAGTGTGACTGACTGAGGCAGGCTAAGGGACTGGCTGACAGAGATTTCCTGGGAATGCCCAACTAAAGATCATACAGGCACAGGGCTATGAGTAAGACACATCTTTAAGCATGCACGCGCACACACACACAGTCCTGTGGCGGCATGTGAAACAGGATCATACGATCATGCTGGGGGTAAATGAGTGATGGGAAAATCTGAGGAAAGAATGCCTCAAACTGAAAAAAAAGGGAGCCTTAACCAACCCGTCTGCCTGCCTTAACCAACCCGTCTGCCCGTCTGCCTGCCTGCCTGCCTGCCTGCCTGAACATCCAGGCCTGCAGGGCATGTTAGCTCTGTCTGTCACATTACACAATTTGTTCCAATGTGGACACACCAGGCAGTTTCCAGTCTGTGCTCCAGTCATCTCAGTAAGGGGAGAGACGACGGTCTGTCCCAGCTGTGGACGTGACCGTCATCACTACAGCCAGTCAGCCAAAATCCTATATGGCGTCTATCTATTAGTCTGTGTGTGTGTGTGTGTGTGTGTGTGTGTGTGTGTGTGTGTGTGTGTGTGTGTGTGTGTGTGTGTGAGAGAGAGAGAGAGGGAGGAGACGACGCAGTAGCAGACACTGAGGCTCTGGGGGCTTACAGAGAGGACAAGGCATAACTCTGACCTCTGATAACGGTCAGACAGTAGTCGCACATACACACAAAGGGAAACACACACACACACAGTAGTCAGAGACAGAGACTGGCCGGCTTCTGATGGCCCGCTGATAGGCGTCTGCCACCAACAAAGAACACTTATCTAAGGGAAACCGCTGACCGCCGATCCATTCAGACTCAGAGTCTCTCTCCCTCCATGTCCATAAAGGGCCCCTCTTCCTCTTGTTATGTTTGACCATGGGCTCTTCTTGTTTTCCATTTAGACAGCCGGTCACTCACTCGCTCTGCCTCTCTCAATTCAATGGGCTTTACTGGCATGGTAACATACAATACTCTGAGTGTTGAAAACATTAAGACAGGGAATGGCTGTTTTCTTCTCCCATAACGTATTTTTCATCCAAGAGGTCCATGAAATCGTCCTATTTTCCTGGTGTGGTGCTTTATTTTCCCATGACAGACTGACCAGGTGAATCCTTGTTGACATCTTGTTAAATCCACTTCAAATCCATGTTGAATGTCTTGCCCTGTATGCTGTCTGTCTATTGTAGTTCATCTGTACCAGTGACAGAGCTGGTGACAGGTTAAAGAAGGCTTTTTAAGCCTTGAGACAATTGAGAATGTGTGCCATTCAGAGGGTGAATGGGCAAGACAAAATATTTAAGTGCATTTTAGCGGGATATGGTATTAAGTGCCAGGCGCACCAGTTTGTGTCAAGAACTGCAACGCTGCTGGGTTTTTCACGCTCAACAGTTTCCTGTGTGTATCAAGAATGGTCCACCACCTAAAGGACATCCAGCCAACTTGACACAACTGTGGGGAAGCATTGGAGTCCACATGGGCCAGAATCCATGTGGAATGCTTTCGGCACCTTGTACAGTGTATGACCCGACGAACTGAGGCTGTTCTGCTGTTCTGAGGCCAAATTCGTTACATTATAGCCATATTTTAAAATGGATTAAATAGTGTTATTTACACATCAATCTACACACAATAACCCATAATAATGAAGCAAAAACAGGTTTTTAGAAATGTATAAAAAAAAAAAAAACACAGAAATATCACATTTACATAAGTATTCAGACCCTTTACTCAGTACTTTGTTGAAGTACCTTTGGCAACGATTACAGCATCGAGTCTTCTTGGGTTTGACGCTACAAGCTTGGCACATTTGTATTCGGGGGAACTTCTCCCATTCTTCTCTGCAGATCCTCTCAAGCTCTGTCAGGTTGGATGCGGAGCGTCACTGCACAGCTATTGCAGGTCTCCAGAGATGATTGATCAAGTCTGGGCTCTGGCTGGGCTACTCAATGACATTCAGAGACTTGTCCCGAAGCCACTCCTGCGTTGTCTTAGCTGTGTGCTTAGGGTCGTTGTCCTGTTGGAAGGTGAACCTTCGTCCCAGTCTGAGGTCCTGCCACTGTTGGGTTGTATTTACAATGGTGTTTGTTCTTCACAGGTAGCCCTTGTGGCAACAGGTCACCAATATTGCTACTGTGATGGCACACTGTGGTATTTCACCAAATAGATATGTGAGTTGATCAAAATTGGATTTGTTTACCAATTCTTTCTGTAATATGAGGGAAACATGTCTCTTATATGGTCATACATTTGGCAGGAGATTAGGAAGTGCAGCTCAGCTTCCATCACATTTTGTGGGCAGTGTGCACATAGCCCGTGATCTCTTGATAGCCAGGTCTGCCTGCGGCAGCCTCTCTCAATAGCCAGGCTATGCTCACTGAGTCTGTACACAGCCGTTCCCTCTCGTTCTGCTGTTTGATTGACTCATGGTTGTATCTCATCTCTTTCTCCTGTAATTGGTTTCATCCCTCTCTTCTCCTATCTCGTGCCCCGCGTCGTGCCCCGCGTCGTGCCCCGCGTCGTGCCCCGCGTCGTGCCACAAGTCGTGCCACAAGTCGTGCCACAAGTCGTGCCCCGCGTCGTGCTGAGAGATGAATGAGACCATCTCTACATCTTTATGATCACAACAATGTTCTAACCACTACAATTACATCATTCCCCTTTGCTTGATTTTGTCACGGTTTGCTGCTGTTGTTTTTATGTCATTCTGAAATTGGATCTTTCATGTACACAAAGTGCATGGGCCTAGGAAGAACTCAACTGTTCTAAAAAAGAACAGGAAACTTTTGAAAATAAAGCACCACACCAGGCAAATATGACAATTTCATGATCATGGACCTCTTGGATGAAAAACACATTACGGGAGAAGAAAACAGCCATTCCCTGTCTCATTCAC